>NW_026571299.1:3296061-3351061 GCF_026225935.1 Boleophthalmus pectinirostris | reverse complement strand
TCACGTTTCACACGGGTCAAGTGACGCTCACAGTTCTGATGCACCCAGAGAGATGATTGAACTATTTAAAAACCTGGGAAACATTTAAGATATAAACCAGGGCTAAGATAAAGTTAAACTAAAGCTAAACAGAACTTAAAGGGATAGTTCAGTTTTTTTGACATGAATCTGTATGTCATCCCCATCAGCAGTGTCGTGCATCATCACTGACTTTACCTCCGAAAGTGTCCGGTGAGCCGAGATCCTGGCCGGTTTTGGTGCTGAGGAAAGTAGTTCGGCAAGTTGGCTGGGGACAGTCTAATAAAGTGTTTTTCTTCTCAAAACAATATGTGTTCAAAAAAGTGATACATTTGCACCACAAAACCTCCGTCCTGAAAAAAATCAGTCCTCATAATCACTTGGCGTTATTTTCTCTCCGTACGTATCACTGCGCGCTGCCGCCAGGTGACAGTCGCGCCTGTTTCACTTTATTAACTGCTCGGAATGTTCGCAACAACATGTTTGACTACGACACCGATGATTAAGAAATAGATTTTAGCACAGAACCAATGGGAGATCTTTTTGAACCCGAATATACGTCCGTTACAGGAAAACGGTGAAATTTGTGCAGAGATTCAGACAGATTTTTGTTGTTACAGCCCGGAAAATCACAAGTTCGCACCATTTTTTAGATATATTCTTACGTATCGTATACAAGCTTATATACCTGTCATGCTAGCTCTGACATTAGGTCTCTCGCGTCACGGCAGTCACCGGTCTGAACAAGTAAACACTGCTGAAAAACTGAAGAAAATGATTGATCCGTGCGCGGCTGTCACCTGGCGCAGTGATACGAACGGAGAGAAAATAGCGCCAAGTGATTATGAGGTCTGACTTTTTGGAGGACGGAGGTTTTGTGGTGCAAATGTATCACTCTTTTGAACACATATTGTTTTGAGAAGAAAAACACTTTATTAGACTGTCCCCAGCCAACTTGCCGAACTACTTTCCTCAGCACCAAAACCGGCCAGGATCTCGGCTCACCGGACGCTTTCGGAGGTAAAGTCAGTGTGGATGCACGACACTGCTGACGGGGATGACATACAGATTCATGTAAAAAAACCTGAACTATCCCTTTAAACCGGATTAAACTAAACTAGGACTAAAATTAAAGGTCCTAAATTAAACAAAACTGACTCTTCTGAGCTTTAAGTCATGTTATGATGTTGTTCCCTCCTCAAAAACAGACCTGGAGTTGTGTTTTGTTTCATTCACATGTTTGAGTATCACTTTATTATTAGTCTGTCTACATCTCCAAAGCTCTAAAATGCTAAGCTCCACCTCGTGATGTCATGAATGGTAGTTTTCAAGTTAACAGCTTCTTTTACCTTTAGTTCAGAAGAAATTGGCAATTCCAAAACTGAAATGATCCACGTGTTTCTAGTGAGGTGTGTGGAGTTTAAAAACACAGTGGAGCACTTCCTGTATTGCCACTTGATGACATCACATGGTGCAACAGAGTGTTTTCAGTTTGAGAAAATAACTCAGCCTAAATATGCAGGGTTTGTAGTAGTAGTAGTAATAATAGTAGTAGTAAAAGTAGTAGTAGTGGTAATAGTAGTAGTAATAGTAGTAGTAGTAGTAGTAGAATTAGTAGTAATAGTCGTAGTACTAGTAATAGTAGTAGTAGTAACAGTAGTAGTAGTAGTAATAACAGTAGTAGTAACAATAGTAGTAGTGGTAATAGTAGTTGTAGTAGTAGTAGAATTAGTAGTAATAGTCGTAGTACTAGTAATAATAGTAGTAGTAACAGTAATAGTAGTAGTAGTAGTAATAACAGTAGTAGTAACAATAGTAGTAGTGGTAATAGTAGTTGTAGTAGTAGTAGAATTAGTAGTAATAGTCGTAGTACTAGTAATAGTAGTAGTAGTAGTAACAGTAGTAGTAGTAATAGTAGTAGTAGTAGTAACAATAGTTGTAGTAGTAGTAGTAGTAGTAGTAGGGGTGTACAGAAATATCAATATATCGTATTGTTTAAAGTGATGATACAGTATCGATATCGTGGGCTGCTTTATCAATATATCAAATATTTTTTTGTTTATTTTACTAAATTAGTTTTGTAAGGAAACTCGTTTATGTGACACATTTGACATTTTCACAGTTTTGATGAATAAAATGTTTGTGTTTCATATGAACTTTCCACATGAAGACTTTTAGTATCACAGACACGATTTAGCCTTTATTTTTTATTGAACCGTATCGAATTCATTTGAAATATATCGTATCGAATAGAAAGTGCACTGTATCGAGATATGTATCGTATCGGCAACTTCTTAATGAAACCCAGCCCAAAGTAGTAGTAGTAGTAGTTTTTTTTTTTTCCCAATATTTTTATTAATTTTCAGACAATAAAAATTCCACCTGAACAACTGACCACATTAACACAGGTCAACATATAACCAAAAATAATAATAATAATAAAAATAAATAAATAAATAAAATATAATAAAGATAATGATAATAATAATTACAAACAAATTTCACACACTCACACACTCATACACATTCACACATTCACTATACAATATTTGCACAATACAATTTATCAATCACAGGTGAGTCCTTGATTTATATTTGGTGACCATATGTACTTAAAAAAGAATAAAAAAATAAATATATATATATATATATATATATATATATATATATATATATTATATATATATATATATATATATATAATATATATATATATTTATATACACAACAATAAAAATAAAGAAATAGATAAATAAATAAAAATAAATAGAAATATATTAACTAAAAATTAGTAGAGAAACATAAATAAATAAATGGATATAGATAATATATATAAAAAATAGTAATAATACTAAAATAAAAATAAATAAATAAAAAATAATAATTAATTAATAAACAATAAAATGAGATAGGTAAATAATAATACTAAAATAAAATAATAATAATTACAACAATAACAACAACAACAACATTTGTGAAAATAAATAAAAAATCTGTTTTTGTCACTGTTATCATCATCACTGCCAATGCTGGACAACAACAATATTACATATATATATATATATACATGTATATATATATATATATATATATATATATATATATATATATATATATATATATATATATATATATATATATATATATATATATATATATATATATATATATATATATATATAGTATATATATATATATATATATATATATATATATATATATATATATATATATATATATGTATATGTATATATATATATATATATATATATATATATATATATATATATATATATACATACACACATCATTTCCACTTTTTGGATATAATATTTAAATAAGGTTCCCATAATTTCACAAAGTCTATTCATTTTCCCTTTAGTAGTAGTAGTAGTAGTAGTAGTAGTAGTAGTAGTAGTAGTAGTATTTGTAGTACTGACCTCTCTTGATGTGGGTGAGTTGTCTCTGGGCTTCGTCTCTTTCTTCTGTGAGTCTGTTGCACTGAAAACACAAAAAGAAAAACATCTTTAATACACATTAGTACACAAATAACTTTACTTCTACTTGTACTTAAAGTATTAAAGGTTTCACAAGTTATTTTTCGACGTTTTAAAAATTATAAATCTGAAATAAACTCAGACAAACCGAAAACCTTCTCATCAATTCTTTTTATCACTGGACCAAAGTGTCAGCGCTTTTACCGTTGTTTCATTCACAGATGTTCCACCTTGTGATGTCATCATGTGGTGATCCAGGAAGGAAGGAAGTGCTCCACTGTGTTTTTAAACTCCGCACGCCTTCACTAGAATCACCTGGATCGTTTCAGAGCTGGAACTGTCGATCTCTGCTGAACTAAAGGAGGTAAAAGGAGCTGAGCTGTGAACTTGAAAACCAGCACTTCGTGACATCACAAGGTGGGACAGAGCGTTTTGAGGTTTGGAGATGTAAATGCTGCGTCCAGATTAAAGAAAGAAAAAAAATAAAATAAATATACCTCAGTTTTATGTCTTTTTTTGTAACGTTTTGGTGCAGTTTAAACAGAGGAGAGGAGAGTGTGAGAGAGAACATACACCCAGTGACCTCAACGAGTGAAGAAAATGAAAACTGACAGAACCGAGGAGAGAGAGAAAGAGAGGGAAAGGGAGAGAGAGAGAGAGCGAGGGAGGAAAGAGAGAGAGGAGAGAGCAAAGATAGAGCAAGAGGAGAGAGAGGACACAGAACAAGAGGGAGAAAGGTAGAGAGCAAAAGAGAAGGAGAAGTGAGAGAGGGCAGAGAGAGAGAGAGAGAGAGAGAGAGAGGAGAAAGAGAGAGGGGAGAAAGAGAGAGAGATAGAGAGGAGAGAGGAAAATGAGAGAGGACAGAGGGAGAGAGAAAGAGAGCACAGAGAGAGAGGGAGAGAAAGAGAGGACAGAGGAAGGAGAGAGAGAGGAGAGAGAGAGAGAGAAAAGAGGACAAAGGGAGAAGAGAGAAGAGGGGAGAAAGAGAGAGACAGAGGAGAAAGAGAGGGGACAGAGGGAGAAGCAAGAGAGTGGAGAGAGAGGGAGAGAGAGGGGGGGAGAGGAGAGAAAAAGAGAGAGAGGACAGAGGAAGGAGAGAGAGAGAGAGGACAAAGGGAGAAGAGGGAGGAGAAAGAGAGGAGAGAGGGAGGAGAGAGAGAGAGAGAGGAGAAAGAGAGGAGAGAGAGAGGAGAGAGAGAGAGGAGAAAGAGAGGAGAGAGGGAGGAGAGAGAGAGAGAGAGGAGAAAGAGAGGAGAGAGGGAGGAGAGAGAGAGAGAGAGGGAAAGGGAGAGTGAGAGGAGAGAGCAAAGATAGAGCAAGAGGAGAGAGAGGACACAGAACAAGAGGGAGAAAGGTAGAGAGCAAGAGAGAAGGAGAAGTGAGAGAGGGCAGAGAGAGAGAGAGAGACAGGGAGAAAGAGAGAGAGAAAGAGAGGAGAGAGGAAAATGAGAGAGGACGGAGGGAGAGAGAAAGAGAGCACAGAGAGAGAGGGAGAGAAAGAGAGGACAGAGGAAGGAGAGAGAGAGGAGAGAGAGAGAGGACAGAGAGAGAGAGAGAGAAAGAGGACAAAGGGAAAAGAGAGAGGAGAGGAGAGGAGAAAGAGAGAGACAGAGGGAGAAGCAAGAGAGTGGAGAGAGAGGGAGAGAGAGGGGGGGAGAGGAGAGAAAAAGAGAGAGAGGACAGAGGAAGGAGAGAGAGAGAGAGGACAAAGGGAGAAGAGGGAAGAGAAAGAGAGGAGAGAGGGAGGAGAGAGAGAGAGGAGAAAGAGAGGGGGCAGAGGGAGAAGCAAGAGAGTGGAGTGAGAGAGAGAGAGAGAGAGAGAGAGAGAGAGGAGAGAAAGAGAGAGAGAGGACAGAGGGAGGAGGGGAGAGAGATGAAACATAGAGAGAGAGAGGACAAAGGGAGGAGAGAGAGGACAGAGAGAGGAGAAAGAGAGGGGACAGAGGGAGAAGCAAGAGAGTGGAGAGAGAGACAGAGAGAGAGGAGAGAAAGAGAGAGAGAAGACAGAGGAAGGAGAGAGAGAGGACAGAGGGAGAAGCGAGAGAGTGGAGAGAGAGAGAGAGAGAGAGAGAGAGGGGAGAGAAAGAGAGAGAGAGGACAGAGGAAAGAGAGGGAGAGGACAGAGGGAGAAGCGAGAGAGAGAGAGAGAGAGAGGAGAGAAAGAGAGAGAGAGGACAGAGGGAGGAGGGGAGAGAGATGAAACAAAGAGAGAGAGAGAGAGAGAGAGAGAGGACAGAGGGAGGAGTGACAGAGGAGAGAAAGAGAGAGGAGAGGAGAGAGAGACAGAGGAGAAAGAGAGGGAGGGAAGAGAGAGAGAGGAGAAAGAGAGAGACGGGGAGGGTATAGCAAGAAAGAGAGAAAGAGGGGGAGAGATAGAGAGAAGAGAGCGAGAAGACACAGAAAGAGAGAGGAGAGAGAGTGAGAGAGATAAAGTGAGACACACAGAGAGAGGGGGTAGAGCAAGAAAAGAGAGAAATAGAATGAGGGGGAGAGAGAGAGAGAAGAGAAAGAGAGAAGAGATATAGAGCAAGAGGGAGAGAGAGAAAGAGAGAGAAAGCAACAGAAGGAGAGAGAGATAGACAGAGACAGAGAGAGAGAGATAATTCAACAGAAAGAGAGATGGCATAAAAGTGAGTCATAGTCCAGGTTTTTCTCTCTTTTTCTTGTAGTTAAACCATAATTCCTGGTCAGTTTTGTCAGAACAGTTTCCTGTTTCTTGATCCTGAGCTGCAGATTCAGACTCTTTGTGTTTCGCTGAGTCTCGTCTCGTTTCTGTATTGACTCTAAAGTTTGTTTGTTTCCTCCAGACAAAAAAAAACAAAACACTTAAGCTGGAATCAAAAAACGTGACTGGACAATTTCACTCGTTTAAACAAAACGAGACGAGATACGAGGTCCACGAGAACGAGACAAGACGAGTTTTTATTTATTTATTATGTATAATTTTCAAAAATGTCTGGTCCCGTTTGCAGCTTTGGTCCAACATTTTGGCATTTAATGTTTGTTTTTTGTTGTTATTGTTAGACTATTATGTCCAGTCTAAAGAAAGACTAAATGGAAAAATTCTCGCAAGAAAATTTTTCTCATGTGTGGCAATTTTATCTCATGAGAACTTGTGCAATGAGATCTTGTGGAACGAGATTTTGAGGAACGAGATTCTCGTGGAACGAGATTTTGAGGAACGAGATTTTGTGGAACGATATTTTGAGGAACGAGATTTTGAAGAAACGAGATTTTGAGGAACGAGATCTTGTGGAACGATATTTTGAGGGACGAGATTTTGAAGAACGAGATTTTGAGGAACGAGATCTTGTTGAATGTGTAACAAGATTTTGTAGAACGAGATCTTGTGGAACGAGAACTTGTGTAATGAGATTTTGAGGAACGAGATTTTGTGGAACAAGATCACGTGGAAAGAGATTTGGTGTGACGATATTTTGAGGAACAAGATCTTTGTGGAACGATATTTTTTGAGGAACGAGATCTTGTGGAACGATATTTGAAGAACGATATTTTGAGGAACGAGATCTTGTGGAACGATATTTTGAGGAACGAGATCTTGTGTGACGATATTTTGAGGAACGAGATCTTGTGGAACGATATTTTGAGGAACGATATTTTGAGGAACGAGATCTTGTGGAACGATATTTTGAGGAACGAGATCTTGTGGAACAATATTTTGAAGAACGATATTTTGAGGAACGAGATCTTGTGGAACAATATTTTGAAGAACGATATTTTGAGGAACGAGATCTTGTGGAACAATATTTTGAAGAACGATATTTTGAGGAACGAGATCTTGTGTGACGAGATTTTGTGGAATGAGATTTTTTGGTACGAGATCTTGAGGAACGAGAACTTGTGGAGCGAGATCTTGTCCCATCCCTAGTGTC
Source organism: Boleophthalmus pectinirostris (assembly GCF_026225935.1). Lineage (NCBI taxonomy): Eukaryota > Metazoa > Chordata > Actinopteri > Gobiiformes > Gobiidae > Boleophthalmus > Boleophthalmus pectinirostris. Next base: position 3,343,653 of record NW_026571299.1, on the reverse strand, counting down.
TACATCTCCAAACATCAAAATGCTCTGTTCCACCTTGTGATGTCATGAAGCAGTAGTTTTCATGTTAACATCTCCTTTTAGCTTTTGTTAAACAGAGACTGGCAATTCCAGGGCTGAAATGATCCAGATGATTCTAGTGAAGGTGCGTGGAGTTTAAAAACACGGTGAAGCACTTCCTGTATTACCACATGATGACATCACAAGGTGGAACGGAGCGTTTTGAGCTTTGTAGATGTAAACAGACTAATAATAAAGAGTAAAAAACACAACTCCAGGTCTGATTTTGAGGACGGAACAACATTCTAACAGGACTTTAAGCTCAAAAGAGTAATTTCTGTGAAATACTGGACCTTTAAGTGTGTCTATGTAGTACTACTAGTATTTGTATTACTCTGAAGTAGTAGTACACGTGTGAAGTGGCCAATTACTGCACAGACGGTTAAAGTGGGTCAGTGGGTGTGAGGAGGTAATTAACAGTTTGTCAGTTTGTTCACATAATAAAACAGATGTTCATGTTTTGTTTGATTTACCAAGACTAAACCAGGTCTAAACCAGGTCTAAATCTGGACTAAAACCAGGTCTAAACCAGGACTAAATCTGGACTAAAACCAGGTCTAAACCAGGTCTAAATCAGGAATAAACCAGGTCTAAACCAGGTCTAAATCAGGAATAAACCAGGTCTAAATCAGGACTAAACCAGGTCTAAACCAAGTCTAAATCAGGACTAAACCAGGTCTAAACCAGGATTTAACTAGGACTACATTTAGGTCTAAACTAGGTCTAAACCAGGACTAAACTCAGGACTAAACTACATCTAAACCAGGACTAAAATCTGAAATAAAATCAGAACTAAAACCAGAAATAAACGAGGACTAAACCAGGACTAAACAAGGACTAAACCAGGTCTAAACTAAAAGGACTAAAATCAAGACTAAAACCAGGTCTAAACCAGAACTAAAAGTGGGTTTAAACCAGCACTAAACCAGGACAAAACCAGGATTAAACTCAGGATTAACAAAGATCTAAACCAGGACTAAACTAGGACTAAACCAGGACAAAACCAGGACTAAAATCAGGTATAAACCAGGTCCAAACCAGCACTAAACCAGAACTAAATCTAGGTCCAAACAACCTCTAAACCAGGGCTAAAATCAGGTCTAAACCAGGACTAAACCAGGACAAAACCAGGTCTAAACCAGGTCTAAACCAGGTCTAAACCAGGTCTGCTCTGTAAGATCTTTGAGTGTTTTGAAAGGAGCTGTATAAATGTATAAAAGCCATGATTAATTAATTAGTTAATGCATAAATTTCAGTGAGAATATTAAAAAAACAATCTCAAAATCTGCCCACAAAAGATTCAAACATCGGTTTAAGGACTCGTCTGAAGTGTCGTACAGCGGAGAGTCTGAGCACATCTGTCACATCTTTATTAATCGACCTTAACAAAGCGCGACTGAAGCACGTGGGAGGGCATCTGGAGCAGCTGAGCCCCGTTTGGACCCGGGTCTGGACTCTCTGGAGCCCAGTGGGACCTGAATAAAAGACTCTGGTGATTACACAGAGAAACCCCCAGGGGAGCGTTTAAGCCCCTGAGGTTTTCCTGTTTGGACGGGGAAGGAACTCAAACGACTGGGTTTCTATGGTAAAATATCCAAGCGGCAGAGGGTCAGTTGGTGGCAGAGTTTAGATTCTAACCAGCAACTGTTTTGTAATTAGCGAATATCGTGATATTGATTTGATACCGATACTGATACAGAAAAAAATGTAATATTTTACTGGGTACAAATGTGTCACAAAGCATTTTTAACCTGGACTGAAGTGGTGGGTTTTTCGTTTTTCTTCAAACAAATTTGCTAAAATCCCCACGATATCAGCAGCGGTGAAACTCCATTGTTACACTTCTGGATTCCTTGTTTAGACCTGGTTTAGTCCTGATTTAGCTCTGGTTTAGCTCTGGTTTAGACCTAGTTTAGTCCTGGTTTAGACCTTGGTTCAGTCCTGGTTCAAATGAATTGACATACATAGTAGTTGTAGTAGTAGCAGTAGTAGAAGTAGTAGAAGTAGTAGAAGTAGTAGTAGCAGTAGTAGAAGTAGTAGAAGTAGTAGTAGTAGTAGTAGTAGTAGTAGAAGTAGTAGAAGTAGTAGAAGTAGTAGTAGTAGTAGTAGAAGTAGTAGTAGTAGTAGTAGTAGTAGAGTAGTAGTAGTAGTAGTAGTAAGTAGTAGTAGTAGTAGTAGTAGTAGTAGTAGTAGTAGTAGTAGTAGTAGTAGTAGTAGTAGTAGTAGTAGTAGTAGTAGTAGTAGTAGTAGTAGTAGTAGTAGTAGTAGTAGTAGTAGTAGTAGTAGTAGTAGTAGTAGTAGTAGTAGTAGTAGTAGTAGAAGTAGTAGTAGCAGTAGTAGAAGTAGTAGTAGTAGTAGTAGTAGTAGTAGAAGTAGTAGTAGTAGTAGTAAGTAGTAGGAAGTAGTAGTAGTAGTAGTAGTAGTAGTAGTAGTAAGTAGTAGTAAGTAGTAGTAGTAGTAGTAGTAGTAGTAGTAGTAGTAGTAGTAGTAGTAGTAGTAGTAGTAGTAGTAGTAGTAGTAGTAGTAGTAGTAGTAGTAGTAGTAGTAGAAGTGCTAATTGCACTTTAGTAGGCCAGTACTTGTGAACATTAACGGTCCTATATTACACAAAACTGACTCTTATGAGCTTTAAGTCATGGTAAAAGGAGCTTCCGACTTGAAAACTACCACTTCATGACATCACAAGGTGGAACAGAGTATTTAGAGCTTTGGAGATGTAAAGAGACTAATAATAAAGAGTTACTCAAACATGTGAATGAAAACAAAACACAACTCCGGGTCTGTTTGCGACGAGAAAACAATATTACAACTTAGGGATGTAACAATAATCAAAATATCGTGATATCGTATCGTCAAAAGTCTCACAATAATATCGAATTACACGTTTTTTTTTTGCGTAAATACATGGTTTTATAGCAGCAACATCTTATAAACATCGGAAACTACATATCCCATGATTCATTTCAGTGCAAACAACGTGAAGAAACATGTTTTTACTTGAATTCTTGGGATTATGACGGAAATAATTCACACCAAAATCATGTCCTCTCTACAATTATATAAGCTTTTTTAAGATATCGCAATAAATACCGTACCATGAGATGCATATCGTGATAATATCGTACGGACAGATTTGGATATCGTACCGAAAATACCGTAATATGCTTCCTTTATTATTTTCCTGACAAGCACACACTGGTATATTTATAGCCCATGATTTTGAGGGACTTCCTTTTGACCTAGTTTTTAATTTTTAATCATTTTTAATCCTTTTTCTTTTCCGAAACACCTCCCCTTTCGCTTTGACAGCATCTTAAATTACGCTAATTGTACGTGGCCAGCGACTCTCAAAACCTCGAACGCTAAAAAAATTATTTGTCTGTAGCTTCTCTGACGACGTTTAAGCAAAGTAGGTCAAAAAATGTAAATTAAAAATAACTTGAAATGAATTTAAATCGATCGTCCCGTGTAAGAATCGCGTAGTGCCCCAAATGAGCTCTGCGTAAATGGCGAAGAAGAAGAAGAAGAAGAGAGCGACGGATTTAGGGAGGGGTCTCGCCTCGAAACGGATGGATGCTGAGTGGAAAGCCGGCCGGCGACTCCGCGCACCCGAGTGCCCTACATTGGACCGGGCAAACGCGCCGTGGCACCGCTACTAACCCCCGTATCCATTTTACGCACGGTTCGGTTCGCGTTTGCGGGTTTCGGGCTCGCGCTCGGTCCTCACCTCGGTCTGCGCGTGTCTCTCCTCCTCGCATCCCTCCATCGGCGCGGACGGTGAGCACGGGAGCATGTCCAAAGACGCGTAAACGCTCCAAACCCGGTCCACTTTACGCACGGATCACGCTGGAGGTGTCGAAAGCGGAGTCTAGGTCCTGCTAAATTAAAAAAAAAAGGGACAAAACGCGAGGTCTAGGCGCACATGTTCGGTCCGGATCTGTCCCGGTGACGTTTTGGATGCTCTCCTCTTCCTCCTCCTCCTCCTCCTCCTTCCGCTCAGCATCATCTGGACTCCGGGACCCTCCCCCCTCCGAAACGTGGACCACTGAAAAAAAAAAAAAAAAAAAAAAACACAAATAACGAAAAACACCGAGCAACCGAGTAGAAAAAATGACTTATTTTCTTTGTATTGTTGTTAATTCTTTGGCTAATCTACTTATATTCAGTGTTGGGGAGTAACAGATTACATGTACCGGCGTTATGTAATCAGAGTACAAATGATGAGTAACTGTATTCAGTTACAGTTACTGTTTCAGTGAGTAGTAATTGGATTACAGTTACTTTGCTGAAATAAATGAATTACATGGTGGTATTTTCCTGTTTTTACATTTGGGCTATATATATTTTTTGGGGTAATTCTACTCATTGTCGGACATTAAACCACGTCTAAAACCAGGTCTAAACCAGGACTAAAATAGGACTAAATCAGGACTAAAACCAGGTCTAAAACCAGGACTAAACCAGGACTAAACCAGGTCTAAAACCAGGTCTAAACCAGGACTAAAACCATGTCTAAAATAGGACTAAACCAGGTCTAAAACCAGGACTAAACCAGGTCTAAACCAGGACTAAACCAGGACTAAATCCAGGTCTAAACCAGGACTAAATCAGGTCTAAACCAGGACTAAATCAGGACTAAACCAGGTATAAACCAGGACTAAACCAGGACTAAATCAGGACTAAACCAGGTCTAAACCAGGACTAAACCAGGACTAAATCCAGGTCTAAACCAGGACTAAATCAGGTCTAAACCAGGACTAAAACCAGGACTAAAACCAGGTCTAAACTAGGACTAAACCAGGTCTAAAACCTTGTGTAAACCAGGACTAAATCATCAAGTAATCCAAAGTATTCAGATTACATTACTCACTTCTTAAAATATTCTTAAAATATTAATAAAATAATAAAATTTACAAGGTTCAAGGTGAAATTTCTTGTCTTACATCGATAAAATCCAAAATTGTTTAACGTTTTTACACCAGGGGCCTTTTCTTTTTCCTTTTATTTGCGATTACAACGCTACTTTGGCCCCATCTGGTTGACAAAAAGCAATTTCTATAAAACTAAACAGACTGCAGTAGTTTACAATGCGCTAGTAAAGTACAGACTAAAGATGTTGTCAGTGGTAAATAAATCAAATCAAATAATTGGTCTAATATTTGCACATTTGAACTAGAAATCAACTTTATCTCTAAAAATACACATTAGGTTTTCTGTTTTTGTTGTAAGGCTGCTCATTTATTTATTTATTTTACTGTTCGATGTGTTTTTTTGTTTTTTTTTTTTTTGTATTGGAAAGTCTTGGTGTCTTTCTAATTAACATAATAATTGACTCAGCAAAGAAACGTAAACAAAACAGAGAGTTTAGAGGGAAACAGTGACATCTAGTGGTGGATATTTTATCTACAAGGCATTTTAGTTCAGTTTTTCTCTGTTCTCTGGGTCACAGTGTAAACTACAGTCACATTATTAGTTGTACCATCTTTTCCATAAACACACAAACACGAACAGGACTCAGGGACACAGACGCACTCACATTAACTCAAACTTCAAGGCTCAAACACGCGACTGAAACACATGAGAGAGCTGCATGTGTTCCTCGAGGACCAGGGATTCAAATTAAAAAGCGTTTAGCAGTAAATAAATAAAACATGACAAATAAAACATGTAGCAGGGCTGGCTTAAACATAAAGTCAGTGTCAATGGGGAGCATCATTTGCCCAACTTTCTGAAAAAAAAAAGAAAAGAAAATCAATCTGCACCTACTGTGAATTTTTTTTTACACTTGCCAAAGAAAACTGTTGATGTCTACTGAGTCCACCAAGCCTCTGAAGTTTAGTGACTGCAGAAGCCTTAAATCTGAGCTGAATAATCTGTTTTATGGTTAGTTTTGTTTGTCAGGGGCAATGCACATAAAAATACTGAGCTACACACAGATCATGTGCTTGTTCTGGGTTATTGCAAAATTGCTCATTTCCACCTTCAGTCCCTGGACAGGTTGAGTCATAAATGGCGTAAATGCCAATAAAATATAATACAGTGTATATTATGCAATCATTCCTCCAGTCAATCAATAAGTAAAACTCTAGTCTCCACATTTAAACACTGTTTACATATTTACACTTCATAATGCTGCATTCATACACGACACACTCATGTGGACAGGCTGTTTTCTTTAATAACATCCTCATCCTTTCTGGAAACTTGGGTTTACAAAACCCTGAGCCGTACCTGTCATTGGGACGCACCTGTCGTTGGGACGCACCTGTCGTTGGGACGCACCTGTCATTGAGACGCACCTGTCACTGAGATGCTCTGGTGACGTCACACTCACTCACTCCACTTTTTTATACAGTTTATGATCACTTCAGAAAGAACAAACTTTATGTCTCTCATTTCATCTTTGGAATTTGTGGACTTTGTATAATTATGAAAAAACACTCAAAATCTCGACAAAATTATCATCTTAGAAAGTTATGAAAATAAAGATATAAATTTGGTACCAAAAGATGCACAACAGCAACATTTATGTTCAACTTTCATTGACACCACTGCGCTAAACGGAAAGTTATTTGAGAAATAATGATCTGCCAGAGCTTTATGGACGCCATTAAAATTGGTGGACCCAGTAGATTTTATTCAGTTGAGCAATTATACAAGTTGAATTTCTGCATTGGGGTAAATGATGCACCCTGGTGTACACTGCTCAAAACACTGACCCCCTGAGGACAGAAGCTGAACTTCAGGGCAGAAACGTACTTTTTTAGTATTGCCGTAATGTAACAAGTTACAAATGAAAATCTAGTTCAGTTACTTGGCCTAGAAACTTTTTTCCTGCAAAAATGTGTCTAATCCACAGAACTGTGTCATAAAACATTAAACAGATAAAGAGGAGTGTGTGAGTCATGTTGTGTGTCAGGGGCAGATCAGCTGAGTGTTGTGGAGGCGTGTGCCGGGGGCCTCTGTGTGAACAACAGGCTTCAGTGTGAAGAGCTCATGATTTCTGAAGGTGGTTCCTGAGCAGTTTTTTTTTTTTTAAAGTAACTTCTAATAATTCGTATGAAGTATACTTTCTGTAATAAAATAATCAGAGTAATCAGACTACTTTTAGATGGGGTAAGGATTACTTTTGCAGTACAGGAACACTGTGTGAGACTGTGAATCCTTCTGACTTTATATTTCAGATTCATGGTCCAAACGTCCTCACATCTGTTCTAATTATGATATAGACATTAAAATAGAAACAAACTTGTAAAAGAAACCGACTTCATAAACATTGTGTTGTGTTTGTTGTGTTCCACTTTCAGCAAAATGTCACAATTCTTTCAGTTCTTCTTTAGAACGTCACTGTCTAAAATCAACAAACCTTAATATAAAAAATATGAATGATAAACTATTATTATAAACAGAGCAGAAAACAAACCAGAGCCTGATCTTAACTCTACACAATTATTCAGATAATCTAAGAAACAGGCCTATAGTAGCTGTGGTTCTGTTGTGGGTAAATATTACCAAAAATTACTCAATATTCAGTATTTCTAATATTCAGAGAGTTTAATTTGACCTCATCTTAATTTTCAGTTCCAGCTGAAGCCACAATCATGTGTGTTAGGTTTTTTTAAATTTATTTTTTCTTGTACAGATACAGATGAAGCACTTCCTGTCTCGTCTAAAGTCCAGTACAAAAACCGTTGATGATATAAAAAGTGCAGCATTAACTCGTCGCCTCTTCACTCTCGACATTGACAAAGTTAAAGTCGACCTGGAGGTGCCCTCGGCTCGGCTCAAAGGTGCAGGAGTAGGAGAGCACAGCGCCCTCTGCTGGAGTGTCCCGGGGAGAGTTAAAGAAGAACACAGCCTGTTTCTGGTGTGGGCTCCACTGGCACTGGCCCTGAGCACCCACGGGTGCTGTCAGACCTGCGCTCACTCTAATGTCTTCAGTTAAATGATACTCCATCCACATGACGGCCGCGTGGCAGCGCCCGCTCCTGGTGAAGGGCAGCGCCCCCTGGCTGCGGAGCGGCTGCTCCGGGACACACTGTGTGAAGTCAAAGGTCATGACCTCTGCGCTGTGGGTGAGGGCGCGGCCGGGGTACTCCCACAGCGAGTGTGGCTCCGCCTCCCTCGACTCTCTGTACTCCACAGACTTCTGGATCATCTGGTCCATGGGGCTCACGTCGAAGCCCTCGCACGTCCCACAGGGAGCTCTGATCTTCCACAGGTCCTCAAACTCCACAGCCGCCACGTGCAGCGAGGCGGAGCGCGGCAGGACCACGGCGCCCGGCCGGAGCAGAGCCGACAGGGCCGAGCGACAGTACCAGAAGTACAGGGAGTGCCAGGGCAGGAGGCTGCTTCTGAAGAACGGCTCTCCCATCAGCACAGACACCTGCTGCCCCTGCAGGTCCTCTCCGCTCAGCTGCTCCGGATGCCCTCCCAGCAGCTCCACGCACCCTGTCAGCTGATTGGCCTCCAGCACCTGCTCAATCACCTGCCGCGTCATCCTGAAGCTCTCCACGCTGAACACCTTCTTAGCCCCGAGCAGATGAGCGAAGAGCGGGAGCAGACTGCCGTCGCTCACGCTCAGACACACACTGTCCTCCTGGAGAACCTGCCCCAGAGCCTCCACGTAACTCTGTGTGCGTCTGGAGTCGTTGAGTTCTCCAAAACGAGCACGGTTCCACACCAGGTGAGCCAGACAGGTGCAGCAGGGCCGGGGCACCTGCCCACAGCTCTGAGAGTCTCTGCAGAGACTGAACCACAGACTGAAGTCATCGTGAGTCACACTCACACACAGATCTTCTCCTTTGGTCACTGCGCTCTGCTCTGGGAGGAAGTACACGCTCTGCATCCAGTGGTCCCTCCAGGGGGCGCTGCGCGGGTCCTCGTAGGTCCAGCTGGGGGCCATGCTGCACACGATGTCATCGTTGGGATCCATGCTGATGTCCCACCAGGACAGGACGACCTGAGCCCGTCCACTGCACAGAGCCTCAAACCTGCGGCTGTGGGTCTGAGTCCGGCTGCTCACGGCTTTACTGAAGTCCACAGAGAACATGGTGAGGCGCGGGCTGAGCGCGCTGAAGCTGCGGGGGGGCACCTGGCTCAGCTGGAGGTCACAGACGGCGTGGGAGCCGGGGCAGCGGGCGAGGGCGGGCGAGGGCAGCAGCGTGGACGAGCCCACGGACACGGGCCGGAGCCGAGTCCAGCCCCACAGCTCCTCGCAGTGCACGAGCTGCGCGTACACGCGGGCTCGGTGGGGCACGGCCTCACAGCCCTTCTGCATCAGGTGCTCGTGCGCGTGCTCGTAGCTCGGGAGCGCGCCCTCCCCGATCAGCTCCGTGTCGAACAGCTCCGTGACCAGGACGTTGGCTCTACTGCGCATGTCTCCTCCAGGACCCACCGTCACCTCCGTGGAGTGTTTGTGGATGACTTTTATTTTGTCGGAGAATCCGTTCTTACCCACGATGCAACGCGCGGCCTCCGCCATGGGCCCGAACACCTCCACGGCGTAACAGAAGTCCGCCCCCGCGGTCACCGCCATCATGGACAACAGGCCGGTCCCGGTGCCGATGTCCAGAACTATGACCGGCTCCCCGCGCGCCTTCACACGCGCCACGGCGGCCCGGATGCCCTGGTAGTACTTGATGTTCCGGTCGTGGTCGTGGAGCATGTCCGCGAACGACGACCGAGCGATGTCCTGATGGAAGTCCTCCTCCTCGCGCTCCTCCCGCGTCTCCTCCGCCCCGCACGCGGGCTTCACGCGCCCCGTGAACGTCTCCATCTGCGGCCTGAGAGTTTAAAGATCTGAGAGTTTAAAGATCTGAGAGTTTAAAGATCTGAGAGTTTAAAGATCTGAGAGTTTAAAGATCTGAGAGTTTAGAGCGTTTGTTTCTGTCCGAAAAACAAGAGTCCGGCTCAGAGAAGCAGCGGAGCTCTCCCCACGCTGGACGCGGAGGGGGCCGCCATCTTTACACGAGGTTGCCAGATTATCAGACAGAAACACGTCACGCGAATAAAGTTTTGAAAACAGTCCGAAATAAGCGCCCCCACCCCCACTCAACAAGTTTAATAATGTGTGTGAATATGAGATTAACAGCTGTACACGCAAACAACACACGCAAATAACAGGTTTAAAACATGAACTGTCTGTATTTTCTCACAGATTTGATTACAGAATTGATACAAGACTTAAAAATAATAACTTTATTATGAAGTAAACGTACCTTCCTCTCATGAACAGGCCCAAAAACGCAACTTAAGACTCTCAATACATTTTCAACCGACTTTCCAAAAGCAGAGTCCCAAACTGGCTATAAAAAAGCGGACCTGGCGCCCCCCGTCCCAGCGCATGTAAACCGATGTAAACACGGAAGTACCGCCGCCGCCGCTGCTGCTGCTGCTGCTGCACACTCTGTTCCAGCCGCTGCAGCGTTCACTCTGCTGCTGCTCTCCGTCTGTTTCTGCTTCATTTGCATCGTTTTTACATCTTTATTTTCGTGTTATTCTCAAGATTATTCGACATGGACCCGAGACTGCTGCTGGCGGTGGTTTTTAGCCTGATTTTAACCGAGACCGAGTCGAAAAGAGGCGGTTTGAAGCGCGGAACCAGAGCGCAGGTGACGAACTCTTCAACAACACAATCATTTTAGCACGATTATGTCACATTTTGTAGTAATTTTGTTATTTTCAGTGGTGGGAGAAGTACTCAGTTTTGTTAAGTAATAGTACAGATACCGGACTGAAAAAATAAGAAAGTTATTGTGAAATTAAAAGTATCACATAAAAAAAATCTACTTAAAAATGCACTTAAAGGTTGTATAGAAGATTTTTTTAAGGGAAGAGACATACAGCGGCAGTCCTTTTTGAAATGTTGTGCTTGCGTGACACCACCTTCCTCCTCCACAGCTCCCTCTAGAAATAATTTAGACACTGACACCTCAGTTTTTAGACCCTTCGTCTGCTTCACTCGCACCATCGCTGGAAGGAATCTCCAAGAATCACCTCAGTTTGTCTTTGCTCCTTTTCCCCTTCTCTTCTTCTTTCAGCGACCTCAAAAACGGACTTTCTTTTGCGACGAACTGGTCGTCGATTCTCGTCCGCCATCGCAACAAACTTTGTGCGAACTGCAAGGAAGCTACAATTAGAAAAAGCCTCTAAGAACCGCTGCATAGTTACCCTAGAAACGTAAGAAGTTTGATTGACAACCTAACAGCCAATAGAAAATGAGGTAGCCTTTTTATCTATTGGCTGATGTTTATCAGGTCTCACTACGTCCACAATTGATAGATTTTAATTTTATTTATTTTTTGGACATCATAATTACAAAGCTACTGCGTCTCTGTAATGTTATTTTAAACTTTCATTGACAATTTGGAACTAAAAAAAAAATCCTCCATACAACCTTTAAAGAGAAGGGGCGTGCAGAAATATCGAAATATTCATATATCGTATCATTTAATGTGATGATACAGTATCGATATTGTGGGTTGTATCGATATATCGCCAAGAGTTTGTTTTTTTGGTGTATTTTACAAAATAATTCTGTTGCATGAGATGTTTTTAAAGTTGTGTTTTTGTTCTGTGCAGGTGCTGGGCTTTGATTGGAAGAACTGTGGTGACCCAGATGACCCGGCGGTCCTGAAAACTCTGAGCGTGGCCCCGGACCCCATCTCCATCCCGGGGCTCCTCACCGCAGCAGCTTCAGGGGCCACTTCAGTAGAGCTGTGCGCCCCCCTGTCGGTGAGTACCGTATTTTACCCACTATTAGTCGCTCTGGATCATAAGACACACTGTGAAAAAAGTTCAAAAATAAATCATTTCATGACAAATAAACAGCACCAGACTTTAAAGGAAACAACAGTTGGGTGAGTCAGTGGTTTTGTTCAGTTGTGGCGTGTAGGGAGTGGGACATTTGTGATGAGGAAAAAACATTAGAACAGATCAGAAAATAGCGTAATACGGACCTTTTTAAAACTCGAGACTAGTAACAGTGTGGAGATAAGCTGGCCGAGATAGAATGAGAAAAAAAGCGCGCCACTTCTGAGAAGAAAAGTAAACTGATAAGGTCAAAGAAGGACACATTTTGTAACAGTCGGATGAGCAAACCACAGAGAAATGTCACAATGAACTAACCGTGTCCTTGCAAAAACTAAGCAGAGGGTACAAAAAAAAACACAACAGGAAGCACTGTCCAAGCTTTCTTTCTTTTAGGACAGGAAATCTGACAGAAAATGTTTATCTTTTCATCATTGCCTCATACTTCAGAAATATAATATCTTAAGTTTTGCAAAGCAAAGCCTCTATATAAGGTCGTAAATGGACTTGCCTCACCATCGCTGGATGAGTTCATTTTGCCCAAGTCCAGCACTAGTGGTCGGGTAACAAGAGCCTCTACCACATTCAGAACATTTAAAACCAAAAACCAGAACTGTGATTACAAATGTTCTGATTCTATGTAAATGTCAGTGTTGCGTGTCATGAATATGCATTGTCCCTTTTTAAAAAACAAAACAAAACAAAAAAACTTAAAGGACTCGGAAAGCTGCTGACATCCATGACATTCTATGTGAAATCCCTCTGTGGTCTGTTTGAAAAAAGTTTGGGTAAATGGTCACATGGTAAATGGTAAAGACACATTTTTATACAGCGCTTTTCCACCTTCAAACATCGAGGAACCACTCGCCCATTTGTCCCAATGTCAAACTGATAACCTCTTGGTCAGTGATTCTCTCTCTGCATGGAGCTGAACACAAACCCACTGTTTTAGAGACAATAGAAGAGCAGATCCTTGTTTGTGTCCGAGCTCCTCTAATGGAATTCAGAACATGTTGAAGATAATGTTGGATTTCAGATGACATCACAACGTTCTGCTGGCGAATCATGTTTAATTGGCGTTTTTCAGATTGTTGAGTGTGATGGCGTTTTACTCTCAGATGGGGGCAAGGGCCAGATTTTCCTTTTGTATATTTATTGTTATTGTTATACTTTTTATATCCAAAAGGTAAATTCAAAAACGTTGAACCTGATATTTTCAATTAGTGACTGAACCCAAAGGCAGTGAGGCCGGGCTTTGTCGTGCATCAGGAGGAACCCAGGACCTGCTGCACCAGCGTTGAGTCTGATACTAGGTTCAAGGGTTTCATCCCCATACCCAAGAGGTCTGTGTGTCCCTCCATGGACCGATCTCCTCAGATCATCACTAGAGCCGACCGCCGGCTGATATGGGCACCTGCATATCGATCAGCTATCAGCTGATACATCAAAAATCTTAGACTCTCTACATCTGTTCATTTAATCCAATTTACAGACAGATAAATGTCCTCAGTGGCTCCACATCAGTCTTATCTACGGAGTCATTTGTCTGTGTGTGTCCGTACTGTCTGAACACACCACAGAGTCGCGTCACTCACGTGTGTTTGTTTACACCCGCAGCGGTGCGCAACACTGAGATTAATTCTTTTTACGGACAATAGGTTTGAGTCTGGATTAAAAGGACATTTATTAGTGCAGATTTGTGATGTGAGGAGGAGCCTGTATGAGCGGTGAGTGTTGGAAATATGTCGACTTTGAAGCTAGTTTTTGTCATTTGTTATGGTTAGCTGCTGTAGCTCCTGCACATAAACAGACTGTTTTCTATTGGTCTGTTCTAAAGTGACTATATTGGCCGTATATTTGCTACTGGACCTGCACTGATATGTAAATGAGCTGTGAATAGACGTGTGAATTATGACATTTGCGCATATAATTAATTACCGCAGCGCGCACGTATTTACGGCTAAGGCTAATAGCGATTGTTTCTTTACTAGTTATGGGTCGTCGCGAACGAAATGACTCTTAGAGCCGGCACTTTGAAGCGAACGACGGGGGCCTGATCCTTATTGGGAGTCGTGTTTTCTCTTTCTCTCACTTTTTTTTCTCTTCACGCCGCGTGCAGACTCGTGGTTTGACAGCGGCAGCGGCTGAAAACGAAACTCTGAGAAATTTGCGTGTACATAGGATAAAAAAAAAGGAGCATATTTGGCTGTAGTTTAGCATAAAATAAATAAGTCCTGGTTTAGTCCTTTTTCAGTCCTGTTCAACCTGGTTCAGTCCTGATTCAGTCCTGCTTTAGACGTGCTTTAGACCTGCTTGCAACAAAACGATCTGAAGAGCCACTTGGGAGCCAAAAGAACCAGCAGCTTTTAGTGAGCCGAGCCAAAAGAGCCGGTTCTCCAAAAAGAACTGGAATACCCATCACTAGTGTCTAGAATGTGATGCAAAAACGCCATTAGTCCAACCTACTGTCTGTAAATATGATGTAAAGAGGCAGAATAACAATAAATGTTGCCTAAATAAAAACCCAATTTAAAATCCACCAGAGCCAAACCTAAGTTTTTTAAACAATTCAACATTTACAGAATTTTACATCACTAAATATATCGGTGTTATATCGGCTATCGGCAGCTCCAACTCCCATTATATCGGTTTCATATCGGCCACAGCAAAATCCATATCGGTCGGCTCTAATCATCACTGACCCACCGCCAAACCGCTCGTGCTGAACCATGTTGAGGCAGCAGAATGTTCTCCTCGTCTTCTCCAGACTTTTTCACGTCTATCACAGGAGCTCGGGGTGAACCTGCTCTCATCTGTGAAAACCACAGGGCGCCGGTGAATGCCAGTAGAGCTCCGTGGTGCTGGGCAGTGAGTGTAGGGCCCAGGACGTGGTGCTCTTAAACCACCCTCATGAATTCTGTTTGTGATTGTTTCAACAGACATTCACACTGGTGTCTCGCTGGAGGTAGGGCTGGGCGATATGGATCAAAAAATATATCTCGATATATTTTGCTATATCTCGATATACGATATATATCTCGATATATGTTCAAGAAAAAATAACCCCCTAAAACTGAAAACTGCAAAAACAAATCTGCCAAATTCCACAAGGTCTTTTTTTTTTTTTATTAAAGTGTAAGAGGTCGACAGTTCATACAGGAACATTTAAGATTACAAAAAACCCTAATTATATAAATAATAATTGAACTGTAAAATAAAAGAAATAAAACATATTTCCTTCTTTTCATTCATAAATAAAACAACTCAACACAAGCTCATCTTTGCATTAACTCTGTTATCCAAACCAGAACCAGAACCATGAGCTCCTCAGCAGAAGAAACTCAGGATGTTCCTTATTTTAACAGATCCATGTTTCTCACCAGCGTCAGGATCTGAGGTTTAATCCCACAATCCACTGCAGATCAAACCCAACGTTTCCAAACACTATTGAACAAGTGACACTGCAGCAGATTATTCATTAAAATATTCTGCATAAATAAACTTTACAATATATAAAACATAACAACTACGAGCTACATCAGGTCATTTGAGATAATAATGTGTTTAATGCAGTTTTGCGCACGTGTGTTTACATTTTACAGAAACAAAACTTAAGCACATGACTCATTTGCATAAACAGCACTTCTCGTGCAGCTCAGCTCGTTTAGCTTCTTTCGGGCTAAAGGACGCGACTCGGTGGAACATGAGGATGTGCTGCTGATGGTTTTGTCTGTAAATGGTGGAAAAGGTTCGTGGTGCTTGAAGCTTTTCACTGGCACCAACTTTCGGCGTTCACGGTGGTAGTGAGGAGTGAAGGAGACACGAGCGAACAAAATCAGGGAGGCGGGGATGAAGAGAGAGAAGGTAAACAAGCGAAGCGGCGAAATCAAAATTGAATATAAGCATTATATCGATATATACGATATGTCAGAATTCATATCGAGTTTAAAAACAATCTCGATATATTTAACATATCGATATATCGCCCACCCCTAGCTGAAGGTGATTCTGTAGGACACGGGCAGAGCTCTGACCTGCACTGATGGGTTGAGGACCTTCTACAACCCTGTCCAGCTCTCCTAGAGTAACTGTGTTTTGGAGACTGTGCTGAGACACATTAAATCTCCTTGCAACGGCCACGTCCAGATGTGCCATCCTGGAAAAGTTGGACAATACGCAACTTCTGTAGGGTTAAAAAATGGCCTCAAACTCATCCAGTCGTACTAATCACTCCAGCCAAAGCAGCACTAGAGGAAAACTAACCAAAAAAAGACTTAAAATAACAGCCACGTGTAAAACCAGTTCTGTTTTAAGGCCTGTCCCATTGGTTCCGCTCTACTGCATCTGTCATTCATTTCCTTTAAAAGAGTAGGGTCCTTTTGTTCCCTTCCCTGTCCATATTTGTGTAGATATCAAACAGATTTTTTTCACATTGAGATCTGATGTGTTTTCAAAGTGTTCCTTATCATTTTTTGAGCAGTGCATTTAAAGATGAGGCACAGAACAGAGAACTGTGGTGGATTTCACTGACCACACGTTAAAAAGTTACACAAAATAAATGAATACTTCAGCGGAAAATACCTCTGTGTTTAGAAAGAAAGATGGTTTTGTCTCAGTGCTAAAACATTAAAACCAAACCCACAAACTGAAGTATTTCACACACAAAAACAATAGGGAGGGTTTGACTTTAATTAATTTGAATTTTAATGGGTTATTTAGTTTATATCTTACGATTTTAATCAAAGCCACTGTTAGATTTGAGCTCGCGTGCTGCTGTCCCTTTAATCTGCTGCAGAATTAAAAACTAATGATTGTTAATTATTTCTAAAACAATAAGTCAGTCACCATTTTTGCCCCGGGCTGCGGATCCTCCGGTGTGTTTTCTGTCCGCGCCATAGTCAATGTTTACTCAGATTTATGGGCTAATTACACGGAAGCAGGTCAAAACAACAATCACACTCAAGTATTTTATCAGCATTGAGTTCAGAAGTTTCAGTAGCCTTGATCGGTGCAATAAAAGCCTGAAATAGAGCCTGATCTCAGCTGTTTCTGTGCCAAATCGGTCAATTAAAACCCAATAAAACCTGTCTAAGAGTCAGACATAGTACAACACTGTTCTAATGTTAAACTTTAGATCACATCGTTATAAAACAAAATAGATGGTTACAGATTGAATAAATTGTTTTATATATGAAAGCTGGAACAAAACTGTATATTTTGGTGGGCTGTATTTAAATCCTGGGTATTTTATCTTTGCAAAAGAAGGAAAAAGATCCACACTGTGAATTCTTTGAAGCTCTAGTCAGGTCCACTCACCTGACCCAACATGAGATCAGTCCAGGGCGACCAGATTTCCCAATTGACCCGTGACAGTCCCAGTTTCGAGCCCCGTGTCCCCTGTCCCAGCAGATTTATCCACAACCACTGATTTTTATCCCAGTTTTATACAAGAAACATCCCACAAAACGTACCAATTTGATCCCTGCCAATAGAAAATAACAGTATAAATCGTCATTTGTTTACGTAAAATACAGAAAAGCTTAAAATTAAAAATGACCTAAAACACAAGAAAATGTGACTGTACTGACTCTTAATTATTGTAGAGTGACCAGATTTTCAAAATAAAAAACAGGAACACTCTCTGATTGTATTGTTGGTAATAATAAAATTGTGAAACCAGTGCGTCATTCAGGAAAACTTCTGCACTCGGCCCATTCGTGACTAAAATGTGAGTCAGTATAGTCACATTTTCTTTGTGTTTAGGTCGTTTTTAAGCAGATTTGTTGTATTTTATCTAAAAAAAAAATGACAACAACCGAAATATCATGATATCATATCGCCAAAAGTCTCACAATAATATCGTGAGCTGTCACAATATATGGAATCACAAGTTCCTTTGCTTTAATGCAGGTTTTATAGTAGCAAAAACTTATGAACATCGGAAACTACATATCCCATGATTCATTTCAGAGCAGACAACACGAAGAAATATGTTTTCTTACTTGAATTTTTGGGATTCTGATGGAAATAATTCACACCTCCCTCCTTCTCTCCCCTCTGTCTCCTTCTCTCTTCAGTTGAACGTGACCCTGGAGAAGGAGGTGGCCGGTTTCTGGGTGAAGATCCCGTGCCTGGACGATTTAGGCAGTTGTCACTATGTAAACGTGTGCGACCTCCTGGACCAGCTGATTCCTCCGGGTCAGGACTGTCCCGAGCCCCTGCACAGCTACGGCCTGCCCTGCCGCTGCCCCATCAAAGCCGTGAGTTTACTCTTTTTACTACACCCTGCAAACTTTTGTCTCTAAACGCTCCAAAACCTCACTTTCCTGTGGCGGCACTTCATGTCAGTGGTGAATTTGTGTGTACTTTTTTTATTTAACCAGTCGCTGCAATTTGGTCGTGATGAAATCCCGTAGGAAGAAGGACAATAACGTCTTTCCCCTTGATAAAAATCACCAAATATTCTCTTTGTTCCGGCTTTAAATCCTTGATCTCGGGAATCGTTGCCAACACAGAATGTCTGGCTCTTCTCTGATTGGTCAGTGCGCAGCCTACAGCTTCTGGGGTTCTTGCAGACCGTCTAGTGTATTCCAGTTCCTGACCTGGGTGGCACCAGAATGGCTAGTAAAGATCGGCCCCATCCAAAAAAGTACAACCTGAATCATGATGGTGACGCCGAAGACAACTTCCAGAATAAGGTGAATATGAAGAGTTTTTTTTTTTTTTAGCAAAAACAGATCTCCATTTCTCCTAATAATTTCCCTAGATCAATAAAGTTTAAGTCAATGGGAGCTGGAAGTCCAAAGGAGCATCTATCTGTCATCTGGAATGTGGCGCCTAGTACGTTGGCGATGTCCATTTATGTTCTTTGCCTAAACATCAGAGTGCTGATTCCTCTTCAGCACCTCAAGCTTTTACTGTCACACGATTGGCTGTAGAGCTTTAGACCGTGATCAGTCTTTTTTTTTTCAGTTTTTGGCACTGCTGTTGAATATTTATCCAGGCTGGTGCCACCTAGTGCCTCCGCTCAATTTAATTTCTCTCCAGCGACTAGATCAGGAATCGAAATACACTAGATGGTTCGCAAGAACCCCGGAAGTTGTAGACCACACACCGGCCAATCAGCTGTGAGCTGTGAAGCCACGACGTCAAACTCGTGACGTCTGTCTGGGTCCCTTTTGTGGAACAGCACAACAGACATTCTGTGTTGGCAACGATTCCTGAGATCGAGGATTTAAAGCAGGAACAAAGAGAATGTTTGGTGAATTTTATCAAGGGGAAAGACGTTATTGTCCTTCTTCCTACGGCATTTGGAGCATTACATACGTCACGACCAAACAGCAGCGATTGGTTAAATAAAAAACAGTCCCCGCCTACTGTCGAGCGAACGAATCCTAATGCTGCGAGGTCAGACAGTTTCCACGATTTATTTAATATAATTAAATATACCAAGGCAGGGGCTGAACTGTTTCCCACACCTCATTTTACGTGACTTTTAGAAAAATAACTCCTAACATCAGGGACCTCCTTGGGTTCTGGGCCATTTATTATGCGAAGGAGGAGTCTGGGCCTGGCGACCTCCGGACTGCGCCGGGCTTGTTGCAGTTCCAAGTGTCGAGATGGGCCCCGACGGTGGAGTGACCGCAGCCGCCGCCCGATCGAACTTTGCGTTTTCTCTGAATCAGTTTGTAGCACTTGGTTTTCATTCTGTGACACACAGATTGGAATAAACACACAAATACTGTAAATACGATACACAGAGCAATATACAAAAATCAATTATACAAGACGAAAAATTACAAATATATGTGAATAAAATAAAATGCAACAGAAAATAATACTGTTAAATTATAGGAGTGTAATGATATCCAAGTCTCATGATACGATATCGTCACCGTATGAACCTCACGATACGATATTTATTGCGATATCGTGGGAAAACTCTCGATTAGGGATGCAACAATATCCAAATCTGTCTGTACGATATTTTCACCATATACATCTCGCGATACAATATTTATTGAGATATTTTGTGAAGGCGAACAAAACTCTTAACTGTTTTTCCTCTTGAAATGCCTCGACAAGACTTAATCCAAAGACTTCAAAGTGTTAAAACTGTTATTTCTTCTTGTCATCTGCACTGAAATGGAGCAAAGGATCATGGTCTATGTAGTTCCCTCTGTCTTTTAAAAAAAAAAGATCTATTGCTGCACCATAACTAAATGTAATTTAAGCAAAGAGTCTTGTAATTCGATATATTGTGAGAATGTTGTTGCATGTTCCAATAACTTTTTTGTTTTCAATCTGTTTTTAAAT
The DNA here is from genome assembly GCF_026225935.1 of Boleophthalmus pectinirostris. Classification (NCBI taxonomy): domain Eukaryota; kingdom Metazoa; phylum Chordata; class Actinopteri; order Gobiiformes; family Gobiidae; genus Boleophthalmus; species Boleophthalmus pectinirostris. Next base: position 3,323,469 of record NW_026571299.1, on the reverse strand, counting down.
TTATTGTTTAGAAATATTGGCACATTTCTTTGTTACAGTGATGAAAATTGGATTTATTTATGATTTTATTTTTTTTATTTTGAGTCCATTTTGTCTTGAATCTAAGTCTGGATGAAGAAGCCGAGATCTTTTGTGAACCTTTTGTGTCTCCCCCCCCTCAGGGCTCTTACTCTCTGCCCCAGTCGGACTTCGATCTCCCGGAGGTGGAGCTTCCGTACTGGCTCACGAACGGCCACTACCGGGCTCAGGGCGTGCTGGGCAAGGACGGCAAAGAGCTGGGCTGCCTGAAGGTGGCGCTATCCCTCCACTCGGTCTGACGGCGCTCGTTCAGTTCGCTCACGACGGCGGGTTTCTCGGCAAGAGTTTAAATGAACCGTAAAAACTTCTGGAGCCACTTGGACAAACTGGAGTTTTTTTTTTATTTTTTATAGTTTGATTAAAAATGCAATAACCACTTTTGTTTTTACTTACTCCAGAATTGTTTGAGTTTATAGACAAAACATTAGACTACAAAATTTGTATTAAACCCAAACCATTAGATCGTTGTTAAAGCTGCACTGTGTAACATTTCTAGCCGAGCGTCCACCACCTGCTTTTAATCCGTCTAGATGTTTATTATTGCGTCGTCTAGAATGTTCCACAGTGTCGATTAAACTTGTCTAACGTGAGGGAGACGAGCAGGTCACAGCACCGCGCCACGTTACGGGTCAGATCTGTGGAGAGGCGCCCCTGTTCACTGAAGAAATTATTGGATTTTTGAGCAACAGAAATGAATAAACGGTAGAAGGAAAAGTTTAAAGTCGTATCATGGCAAAGCGGTAACATTTCCAGAGAGACAAGCAGGTAGTGGACCCTCTACTGAAAAAGTTACACAGTGGACCTTTAATTACAGCTTTAAAATAGCTGTGAAGTGGTACAAAAAAAGCTGTGATCGATGCGCTGCTGTTTCACATTACCGGCCCGGTTCACAGAGCTGCCTGGACAGTTTCTCTTCCCTCAAATTCTTCCCGTTTCGTTCGTTTTGTGCTGGGAATTTGCTGAGTCGTGCTAAAATAAATCTATATTTAAATATCAGACCGAGGACAGAAGGTTACACACGGACAGTAACAGACCGCGTGTTATTATCATGGATCTATAACAGGGGTGGGCAAGTTACGGCCCGGGGGCCATATGCGGCCCTTTAAACCTTTTAATCCGGCCCGCCGAACTGGAATAAATTACAATAATAAACCTTGTTGTTTTATTTGTCATGCATTTCCAGCGTTTCCCAGTAGATGGCGCACTATATATACATTGAGGTGCAGCGTTGGTCGCAATGCTTTATGGGAAAGTGTTCTTACAGGAGTTATTCGGACCATGAGTCAAGTAGTTGGTGGTCGAGATATAAGACTGAACTGCTTCCATTTTAAGTTGGTAAAACTCAAACATTGAAAACCTTTGGACTCTGACTTGTAATTATCAACGTGTACAACTTCGCAGAGTCTGGTTTTACTGTATTTGCAGGTGGACTTAATTATTGAGCTATATTCAGTCAGATTTGAAAATGGTCAGGTCGTGATGTTCGCTCACCTGTGGCGTGCACTGGAACAGATATATACATTTTTATGTGTTCTGAATCTTTCACAGTCGTGTTGAAGCGTGTAGTGAGCGTCTGAAGTCCTACATAAACGTGAATATGAACGTAATGGAGCCGAGCTCTTAACGCGTTATGTCCTGTCTTCTATCCGGCCCTTCAGTCAAACTTTAGGACCCTATGTGGCCCAAGAGCCAAAAAGTTTGCCCACCCCTGATCTATAATAAAAACTGGTGGACAGTCCCTCAGTCGTCCAAGTAGAATCAGTTCAGCAGTTGACAAATTGAACTGGGTTAGGTTAGGTCATTTTAAGGGTGAAGTATAGTTCTGCTTCGACTCAACACGCACTGCCTTGTCGCCTTGTCGCTGTCGTTTTTGATTTATGGATCTGCGTCGAGGTCGATGCCCCGCCAAGTAATTCACCACCAAAACGCTAGGGGGCGACGATATCTGTCCATTCATATATACAGTCTATGCATGTGACCTGCAGACGTATAATCTCTGAAAAGTTTAACATGAACCATCTCCAACGCGATAAAAGCACAGAACAGACTCACCATCAGCAGAACACCCCTCTGTCACAGAAAGAACACTCATATTCCACTGAGTCGTGTCCTTTTTAAGTCTGACACAGAAGCTGAACCGCGTACTTTTTCATTAGCCATGCGGTTTTAAGTTTCTCAGTGTATATTGAAAGAAAGTAAAGCAGAGTACAGGAAATATCTGTAGTGCGGCGGTACGGACGACCAATCACAGCCTTTATCGTCTGCGTCGTTTCAAAGCATAGTTAGAAAATTTCGGAGGTGCACGTCGGTCGATGCAGAGGCTCTGCGTGGGGGGTACGTGTCGACGCAGAGAACATTTTGTATGTGGAGCGACAACAAAACAAAATCCCGTTTGTTAATGGAGAGGAGCAGAAGACAAACAGACTGAGCTGCACTTTCTTGTTCTTGTGGTTTTACAGCAACATCACGTCTTGGTCTCTTTGCAGTGGAAGGTGTTTCTTGGTGAACAGCTGGTGCCTTTCGCTTTGGCGTTGACTTTTTAAATTTGTAACCGAGGTTGAGTGAGGGATCAGGATTTAGTTTTGTTGTTGCTCCACATACAAAATGTTCTCTGTAAACTCGGGATGATTTCTTAGACAGACAAAGTTTTCCTTTTTGGTTCTTCCTGTGGATCAATCCTGCCCATCGCCTTCACCTTTCACTATTTTTCAATTCCGTTGGGAAGAGAAACAGTTTGAACGGAGGTTTACAGTCACACACATCTGATTCCCTTTTGCATTTATGGAGTTCGCAAAAAAATTTCTCGAGCCGTTTTCCGCCGTTAGGATCCAACAACCACACGATTACGACGTCCGAATCCCAAAACTAAAATACGACAATATCAGAACCAGAAACAAAAGTGATATGGTTCAAAAGACTTGAAAAGATCGACTTTGTCAATAGACACATCCCACTGGGAAAACAAACATGGCAGTTTGATGCTCACTTTTTCGGAAAATCCTTCCCAGTATGAATTGTGCGATGACCGGAAGTCTGAGAGTTTTGATACGTGTATTCCCAACGCACGAGAGAGAAGCAAAACTAGTCAGGCAGCTCCACGAACAGGGTCTTTTACACATAATTTAAGGAATTATAATCATTTTGTTAAAGCAGAACTGAGTAACTTTAGTGATAGAGCTCCCCCTGCAGCTTCGTCAAGAGAATACACCCTTTTTTAAACTTTTTTAATTGAAGTAAAGTAAATTATATTCACGTACGAAAGCACATAACGTTGCCAAATATTTAAAAAAATGACGCAAGGAGAGAAGACGAATTCACTGAAACGCTCTGAAAATACAAGCTTAACCGTCACAGGGACTTTCAGTGACGTTTGCCTAAAAATGTTACATAGTTCTGCTTTAATTTGTACATTTGTAAATTAAGAAAACAAACGCAAATTATTATTTCAACACCGTTTGGGTTCAGTCAGATTGAATTCTCTAGAGATTTTTTGTGTCATTTCAGCTCATTTTCTTTCTGAATTTAGTCTTATTTTACTTTTTTTGTCATTTTTTTTTTTTACATGTCACTTTATGGGAATCACTTTTGCCATTTTTTTTCTTAAAGCTGCATTGTGGAACTTTACATTTATTCAGTTGCAGGTGGTTTTATCGCTCAGAAATACCTCAAAAAACAAAACAAGCAAACGTTCTGACTGAGCGGGGTCGTCTTTCCGCAGATCCGACCTGTATTTGACCGAGCCTCCACCAGAAAAGTTACACGATGCAGCTTTAATTTGTATCGTTCTTTTATAGTTTAATAGTTTTACGTCGAGTGCCTTTATAAATGAATTTGAAATAAGTGTGTGAATTCACTTTACAAGAACATTTTGAAAAGTTTCTAGTTTTTATGTTTAGTTTTTGTGGACATTTTGCAATAAAAGTGTATCTGCCACCTGTTTGTCTCCATGGAAACGTTATTGCTTTGTCTAGAATGTTCCGCAGTGTAGATTAAACGGCAAAGACGAGCAGGTTACAGCTCAGATCTGTGGAGGGGCGTCCCTATTCACAGAAGAAATTATCTGTATTTTTGAGCGACAGAAACACACTTAATGAATAAATACTTGATGGAAATGTTTAAAGTCACACCGCGGAACATTCTGGACAAAGCCGTAACATCTCCACGGAGACGAGCGAAGCAGAAATGTTACGCAGTGCACCTTTTAAAAGTTTTATTTTCGCGTCGTTCTCGGCTTGACGTGTGATTAAAAGTTGTTTACAGTTCAACACGGCGATTCTTTAAAGTGCACTGTGGAACTTTTTTTTAATCTTTTAAATATGTCTGCTCTCTGCTTGTCTCCATGGAGATGATGTTCAAGGCCTGGAATATTCCTCAGTATGGCTTTAAACTCACGTACTACCTGCATTTGCTCCATTTTTGGTGCATTTTTTTTACTGCGTTTTTACTCTGAGCTGCTTGACTCGGTGGACATAGATGGATTTAAAGCTGCACTGTGTAACTTCCCAGGCAACGCATTCGCATCACCATGGAGACGAGCACATGAGGGAGCCTTCACCGGGAAAGTTACACAATACGCCTTTAAACTGTGGTGTTTTCTTCAGTGAAACAAACTAGGGCCAAACCTCGTGTCTGTTTGTTTTACTGGTCGATCATTTCATTTTTAGTGATTTTTTTTTTTTTTTTTTAATTGAAAATGTTCTTATTTGTGTCAAAATATTTTAATATTCTTAAGTCTTAAATAAAATTCCTCAAACGTTCTTTTTGTGAATTTTGTTTTCGCTTTGAGCAGGTCGGAGACTCGCAGCTACGTGAATGTGTTTATTATTATTTTATAATTGCGAAATTAATTACACATAATCTCTACAGTTTCTGTACGAGTTGCTTTAATTAAACAGTTTTTACATGACATTACATGTGTCATGTGTAACACGTTGGCAGTTGGACTGGAAGAGTAGAACAGTACAGGTAAAACAATTCGTGTCTTGGAAATTATTCTCCCGAAGTGAATATAAAGAAAATACAAATATACGCCTACAATTTAAATGTCACGGTGAAAACAACCTGCATAGGCTATGATTCTGCACTACTGTCCTATACACAAACACACAAACACACACAAACACAACAAACACACACAAACACACACAAACACACACACACACACACACACACACAAACAAACACACACACACAAACACAACACACACAAACACACCTTCATCATCTCATTAATCTGAGAACGCGCGGACCACGTTTCCTTCCGTAGTTACTGCAACCGACGCTGCCGTGAGCCGCGTGTGGATCGTGTTTTCTCGCGTACGCGGCGTAAATTCCTCCTGTGAACCTCTAAGAACTAACACCAAGACTAAAACCAGGACTAATTCAGCCAGTAAACCAGAACTAAAACCAGGTAATCTAAACCAGGACTAAACCAGACTAAAGCTAAACTAAAACCAGTAAAGTAAAAGGTCTAAACCAGGTAAACCAGTAAACCAGTAAAAGTAACACCAGTGATCTCATATATAAAGCATTTCTCTATTAATAAATTTTTTAATATGGTTAAGGAAAGACTGGACTTTTTATTGTCTTTAAGTCGACAAAAGTTTGTTCAGATTTTCTAGTCTTTGCTACTTTACAGCAAACATTTCTTATTCATGAGACTGGACTCAACAGAAATTGAAGAGATTTGTTAAACAATAAATGACTTTATAAAGTCATTTGTTTTTGATGCCACAATAATGTAATAATGAATTTAAATGAAATACCTCAAATTGAAGCTTTTCTCAGCAATTTTAGGTGAGATTAAAATGAGATTAATTAGATTAATTAATTACAGATCATAATTAATTAATCTCTCAATTTTTTAATCGCATGACAGCACTATTATTATTATTTATAAAACACATAATACAGACAAACATACATGACATTACAGTGTGTCATGTGCAGGGGTTTATGAAGTACTCCATTTTGTGACTCAAGTAAAAGTACAGATACCAAAGCTAAGAAATACTCAAGTAAAAGTTGCTGGTAATCTACTTAAAGAGTAAAAATTAAAAGTATTTTGCACATATTTTGAGGTCTAATGAAGCTTCGAATGTAGAGATTTTGATATATTTTTGTTCAACAGAAACAATTTAATATTTTTTTTCCTAGCTGTTTTTATTTGAATATTTTTTGCTCAAACTATGAAGTTGTTATAAATAAACTCTCAGCCTTTTCAGCACGTCTCAAACTATAAAAAAAAAAACTTTTACCTGTCCCTTTTGTGGAACAGCACAACAGTAAACAAAGCGTCGAGATGAACGTAGACGAAGACAGACGTTCTGTGTTGGCGACGATTCATGAGATCGAAGGATTTAAAGCTGGAACAAAGAGAATGTTTGGTGAATTTTATCAAAGGGAAAGACGTTATTGTCCTTCTTCCTACGAGATTTGGTGCGTTACAAACGTCACGACCAAACAGCAGAGATTGGTTAAATAAAAAAAGGACCCATCACCGTCGAACGAATCCTAAAGCTGCGAGATCACACAGTTTCCATGAAGTGAAACCAGCTTATGAATCAGGCTTTAATAACACTGGGCTTGTCTCCCAAAATACGGTCCAGTTCTTGGTAAAAATTCGTTTGTTTGAGTCTTTGTACTCCTTGACTCGCAGGATCTTTATTTTTCATTGCCACTGGAGCCAGGACCGTCTGTAGCAGCGCTCTTGACATTTCTTTGGCAATCATTTCAAAAACTGCCCGGTTCCGCCTCCAATTTGTTCTGAATACAGCGATCCCCCCAAATATTAATAAACTCTCTAACCTTGCTTTCCCTTCATTTACAAGACTCTGAGCCTGACATGTAGGTGGATGAATGTGACCTGACCGTTCAGACTGAAGTCACATGTCAAAAGATCAGATATGTATCGGTTTTAGGAGCACATATCCAAGGCTACGTTCAGGCTGCAGGACTTAACGCTCAATTCCGATTTTTTTGTGAAATCCGATGTTTTTGCGAGGTCGTTCACATTTCCAGTTAAATGTGACTTGTATGTGACTCCAGTGTGAACATTAAACGGCCCGAAAGTGTCCCACATGTGACACTGGAGACACGACGACGTCAACCGCAGCGAGCGTCTCTGTGTTTACGGAAGTTGTCCAAACATGGACGCAGCATCGAGCACCTGGAGATTTTAAAGTTCCTCTCGTACCGGAGCCAGAACATGAACAACTTACTTGTTTTAAGGAGGAGATTGAGAAGGAGAAGGACGAGGTTTTTGGTCGTGGTGTTTTGTGGGCAGCGGCAGCGACGTCTGTTGAAAGGAACGTGTGGATGTGGAGACGGAGCCAAGAGTGGTGAGTGGTGATGTGCTTCACTTCAGTGACACGGAGTTCATTAACAATTTTCTCCTACTTCAGTGCAGAATAGTGACGTTTGTGTCTTGTTGATAACGTGTAGGTGGATGAATGCACTTTGGCCGTTCAGACTGAAGTCACATGTCAAAAGATCAGATATGTATCAGTTTCAGGAGCACATATCCAAGTGTCCTGGGTCACATTTGAAAAAATCAGATCTGTGTCGTTCAGACTGTCATTAAAAGATCAAATACAGGAACATAGGGGCCAAAAAATCAGATTTGGGTCACTTCAGGCTGCAGTCCTAGATCCAAAATAGCGTAATATGGGTCCAACTTTTTATTCAATACTTTTACTGTATAATTTGTGCTGTATTTTACTTAAATAAACCCTCTAAACTTTTTTGTGAGAGCATTTCTAAGAACTAGAAAGCGCACGCATGGCTGAGAAATATTTTGGCAGCGTTAAAGGGTTACACCTAAGTTTATATTCTTAGTACCCAAAACTATGTCAGACAAACATTTACATGATAACATCTGCGCAGTTTCACTTCTATTTTAATCCATTAATTACAGGTGTTGAGACAGTTGCAAGGAAGAAAAAAGAAACACTGTTTACGAGAAATGAGTCAACGTAACTCCACCTCTGTGTGTTTAGGTAAGTGCTGCTTACAAGAAGAGACACATCCTGAGCTCAAGAGGCAAAAAGAAGACGTACGTTTGAGCTCTCTGGATTAAAAAAATGGATTTCGTGCCAGAGGAGTGCGAGGACCTGTCTTGCCCGATTTGCCGCAGCATATTCAACGATCCTGTGATGTTGTCGTGCAGCCACAGCTTCTGCGGCGTCTGCATCGAGCAGTGGTGGAATCTGAACGAGGAGGAGCAGGGCAACACGTGTCCCATTTGCAGAGAGACGGAAACGAGAAGGTTCCCGATCCGAAACCTGGCCCTGAGGAACGCCACGGAAGTTCTGGAGAGGTGGACGCAGACGAGGAGGGGGCTGGAGAATGAGAGAAGAGAGATGGAGAGAAGAGAGATGGAGAGAAGAGAGATGGAGAGAAGAGAGATGGAGAGAAGAGAAGAGGAGGTCTGCAGCGTTCACTCCGAGAAGCTTCGGCTCTTCTGCCTTCGCGATTTCGAACCGGCGTGTTTGGTGTGCAGAGACTCCAAAGATCACGAGTACCACCCCTTCAGGCCCGTCGCCGAAGCTGCCAAGAGCCTGAGAAGAAAACTGGAGGAAGATCTGAAGCCGCTGATGAAGAAACTAGATCTCCGCCAAGAGTTTCAAAACAGCGGAGAGCTCAGTTTGATTCATATTAAACAGCAGGCGAGTCAGACAAAGAAGATCATCCGCGAGGAGTTTAAGAAGTTCCACGAGTTTCTGGTGAAGGAAGAGGAGAAGCGATTGAAGGTTCTGATTGACGAAGAGGAGCAGAAGACTCGGAGGATGAAGGACAAGATGGAGGCTGTGAGCAGAGAGATTGAAGCTCTGTCAGAAACCATCAGAGCCACAGAGGAGCAGCTGAGAGCCACAGACGTCTCCTTCCTGCTCCAATACAAGGCTGCAGTGGAGAGAGTGCAGCGCTGCCCCCTGCTGGAGGAACCACAGCTGGGCCCAGGAACTCTGATAGACCAGGCCAAACACCTGGGCAACCTGGCCTTCCACATCTGGACCAGCATGAAGACCATGGTGCACTTCTCTCCGGTCATACTGGATCCAAACACGGCTCACCCCGAACTGGTCCTGTTTGAAGACCTGACCAGCTTCACTCTCGGCGACGAGCAGAAACTTCCGCCGAACCCAGAGCGGATTCGTTTGGACGTCGAAACGGTTCGCGGTTCCGTCGGGTTCGAGTCTGGATCTCACAGCTGGGACGTTCACGTGGGGGACTGCGAGGACTGGGAGCTGGGCGTGGTCACGGACTCGGCCTACTACATCCTGGACTTTGAGGAGGTGGAGAAGGACACGGGCTGGTGGTCTCTGTCCTACAAGAGCGGGGAGTACAAAACGTTCACGGCGCAGAAGGGGGAAGGGGCTCCTCTGAAGGTCCGGACGAGCCCCCACAGGGTCAGGCTCCACCTCGAATGTGACAGACGCAAACTGACCTTTTACGACGGCGATACCAACAAGGTGATCCACACCTTCACCCAGATCCACCACCAGAAGCTCTTCCCCGTGTTTGTGAGCGGCAGCGAGGAGCCGATCACCATCCTGCCCAAAAAAATGACAAACCTGGAGAAATTATTTGAATAATGTTCACGGAAACACATGGAAGGAATAACAGAGGAGGAGACGTGCAGGTTGGGACTTGGACTCTTTGAGATTTGAGACTTGATTTTGAGATTTGAGTTGACTTGATTTGATTGAATTGATTGGACTTGATTTTGATTTGACTTGTTTTGATTTGATTGAATTGAGTACATTTTGATTTGACTTGATTTGATCGATTTGACTTGATTTTGAGTTGACTTGATTGATTTGACTTCACTTGATTGAACTGATTTAACTTGATTTTGATTTGACTTAAATTTGATCTGACTTGATTTTGATTTGATTGAATTGGGTTCATTTTGATTTGATCGATTTGGCTTGATTTTGAGTTGACCTAATTTTGAGTTGAGTTGATTGATTTGACTTTACTTGATTTGATTCAATTGATTTGACTTGATTGATTTGACTTGACTTGATTTACTTTATTTGACTTCATTTTGATTTGACCTGATTTTGATTTGACTTCATTTTGATTTGACCTGATTTTGATTTGACTTCATTTAGATTTGACCTGATTTTGATTTGACCTGATTTTGATTTGACTTCATTTTGAGTTGACTTGACCGTTTTGACTTGACATGATTTGATTTAATTTAATTGGTTTGACCTGATTTTGATTTGACTTGACTTGATTTTGAGATTTGAGACTTGACATGATAAAACGGACTTGAGACTCAACTTCAAGTTTTCAAATAAAGATGCATTATGTAACTTTTTGGTTGGCGGTCCGTCACCCGCTTGTTTCCATGGAGACATCGTTGCTCTGCCCGGAATGTTCCGCAGTGTGACATTAAACAGCTCAACTTTATATTTATTCAATTAAAGGTGGTTTTCTAGCTCAAAAACACCTCGAAAAACAAACATTCTGACTGTGAGCGGGGTCGCCTCTCCGCAGATCTGACCCGTAACTTGGTCCGGTTTGGTCTCCGTGGAGATAGAAAGGTTTAAAGCCACACTGTGAAACATTCCAGACAAAGCAATAACATCTGAATGGAGTTTATTGTGTGTATATATTGTGTATCTCTGAGGCATTGACTGTGAACAAGGAAATAGCTTTTCTTTCATTTATTTTATTTTTTTATTATTTATTTTTTTATTCTGACACTGGAGTGGGTTAAAAATCGGGATGTAACAATATCCAAATCTCTCCGCGTGATATTTCGTGCCGCATTCCCTTCGGATTTTCAGAGTTTCGACTGTGGAAGTTTAATAAAATCCGATGTTGTTGTTGTTGTGTTCAGAGTCTTGTGCTCGCTGCGTGTCATTTCTCTTTCTTCGCTTCCTTTTCCTCAATTCCTTTCCTCGATCTTTCATTTTTCAGCTGTCAATCAAATGCGTCATGTTGAGTGTTGCGCCAAAGAAAACCACGCAAGGAATTTTGAGTAGACTGACCAGATTTTTATCAGATAGTCAATGTAAATAAAGCAACGAAAAGAGCGTAACATCGTCCGTTCTCGTCTCATTCTTGTTAAACATAATCTGAGGGATGTTTTTTTTGCCTTCTGGTCATTTTCAAACACGATTTTCTGGATTTTCGATAAACAAATGACAAAATATTCTTCTCTTCACTGTTGGTTGGTTTCAGATTGGTAAAAAAAATAAGGACACAAGGGACACAGAGCTCAAAACTGGGACTGTCTTGAGTGAAAAGTTAAGTTAAAGTTTGTATGGAGGATTTTTTTTTGTTTCAAGTTGTCAATGATAGATTATAAAGATGCAGTAGCCTTGTAATTATGATGACCAAAAAAAAGAGAATAAAAATTCATCAACTCTGGACGTGGTGGGGCTAAACATTTGCCAATAGATAACGACACTGCCTCGTTATCTGTGAGCTGACAGGCTGTCAATCAAACTCCCTACGTTTCTAGTGTAACTGACTTGCCTGCGCCGCCGGTACGTGGTTTACGTACGACTGTCACGCAGTCCACAGACGCAAGACGCAAGACGCACAGATGCTGTTTACTCCACCAACGCAACAGTTCTTAGCGGCTTTTTTTGACCTATATCTTCCTCGCAGTTCGCACAAAGTTTGTTGCAATGGCGACAAGAATCCAGGAGCAGTTCGCCGCAAAAGAAAGTCCGTTTTTGAGGTCGCTGAAAGAAGAAGACAAGGGGAAAAGCAGCGAAGCCAAACTAAGGTGATTCTTGAAGATTCATTCCAGCGATGGTGCGACTGAAGCAGACGAAGAGTCTAAAGACTGACGCACTGGTCGACAAATTACTCCTGGACAGGAAACTTCTGCTTATTATGAAAACGTACTTTATTTCCAAGAGTTAGACAAATGTTTTTCAGGACATGAAAGCGACATCCTATGTCTGAAAACGTAATTTTCAAGGCAAAGAAAGAGTCCACTTGCTGCTGCGTGTTGTAGTTAGTTCATTCGCACGGAATCTCCGCGCAACCTTCTCTGCACACCTTACTGCTCCTCTCCCTGCTCCGCTCTTCCCCCTGCTCCTGACTTCTCCGTCTTGCCTAACCAACACTGTAGTTAGTTGTTTACAAGTCATGTGCAGCACCGGCTGTAAACAAACCTGTTTGTGGCGTAAAGAGGAGGCGGGAGGAGGTGTTTCTACGTAGGAGCTGTGGGGGAGGGGAGGTGGTTTCACACATGCGCAACATTTGAAAAAGGACAAACAGTCGCTGGATTTCTCGTTCCTTGGAAAATCCTCTATACAACCTTTAAGTAATCTTATTTTGAGGTTTTATATCAGGAGTGTCAAACTCTAATTCACAGAGGCCAAAATTAAAAACTGGGACTAAGTCGTAGGCCAAAAAACAACAACAACAAACAAAAAAAAAAACAATTTCAGCAACATCTGTATTTCTCTTCTTTTGAGATATAGTAGTAAGTAGTAGTAGTAGTAGTAGTAGTAGTAGTAGTAGTAGCAGTTGGTGTTGTTGTTATAGTAGTAGTAATAGTACAGTAGATATAGATGTTTTTAAAGTAGATTCTAGAAGGATTACATGTACTCAGAATCACTGGTATTACAATACTCTTCGCAGTACAGCAAGTACAGCACTAGTAGTACTTGTGCTGTACACTTTTATACTTTGTGCTTTAATTCTTTTACTTATACTTGAATGTTTTTGGCTCTGGTATCTGTAATTTAATTTAAGTAACTAAATTTAGTACTTCTTCCACCATGTTAGTACTTTTTGCAGTATAAATACAGTGTTAGTAGTCCTTACATGTACTCTGAATCAGCAGTACTACAATACTCTTGCAGTATAAGTACGCAGTGTCAGTACTTCTCTATCTGTGTCTCATATAAACAACAACAAACTATATGAAGTGTGTAGTTCCGTAACTTTCCACTAGAGGGAAGTGTTGCCTTATAATAGTGCCACTTTATCTCTTTCCTTCTTTCCTCCCTCTGTTTCTTCTCTTTTTTCTTTCAGTTACATTTGTTAGTCCTGGTTTAGTCCTGGTTTAGTCCTGGTCCAGTCCAAGTCTAGTTATGGTTTAGTCCAGCTTCAGTCCATGTTTAGCCCTGGTCTAATCCATGTTTATTCCATGTTTAGTCCATGTTTAGTCCAGGTTTAGTCCATGTTTAGTCCATGTTTAGTCCATGTTTAGTCCAGGTTTAGTCCAGGTTTAGTCCAGGTTTAGTCCAGGTTTAGTCCTGGTCTAGTTCATTTTTAGTCCATGTTTAGCCCTGGTCTAATCCATGTTTAGTCCATGTTTAGTCCATGTTTAGTCCAGGTTTAGTCCATGTTTAGTCCATGTTTAGTCCATGTTTAGTCCAGGTTTAGTCCAGGTTTAGTCCAGGTTTAGTCCTGGTCTAGTTCATTTTTAGTCCATGTTTAGTTCTGGTCTAGTCCATGTTTAGCCCTGGTCTAGTCCATGTTTAGTCCTAGTTTAGTCCATGTTTAGTCCATGTTTAGTCCATGTTTAGTTTAAGTCCATGTTTAGTGGTCCATGTTTAGTCCATGTTAGTCCATGTTTAGTCCATGTTTGTTTTAGTCCATGTTTAGTCCATGTTTAGTCCATGTTTAGTCCATGTTTAGTCCATTGTTTAGTTCCATGTCCATTCCATGTTTAGTTCCATGTTTAGTCCAGGTTTAGTCCATGTTTAGTCCATGTTTAGTCCATGTTTAGTCCATGTTTAGTCCATGTTTAGTCCAGGTTTAGTCCATGTTTAGTCCAGGTTTAGTCCAGGTTTAGTCCAGGTTTAGTCCAGGTTTAGTTTTTAGTCCGAGTTTAATCCACTTTAAAAGTACAAAATCTGCAATTCCATCCATCTCCACTAGAGGGAAGTGTTGCCTAATAAAAGTACCACTTTCTCTCTTCCTTCCTCTCTTTCTTCTCTGTCTCTCTTTTTTTTTCTTTACCTCACCCCCCTTCTCTCTCTCTTTCTCTCTCTTTTTTTTCTTTCTCTCTCTGTTCTGTCCTGCTCCACATGGTACAAACTGTTTTTAGTTTTTGGCCTAAAGAACAAACAGCTCCTCCTGCCAACCACAAAACTGGCACACGAAATAACACACAGTAACACACAAAATAACACACACTGACACACACTGACACACTGACACACACTGACACACACTGACACACACTGACACACACTGACACACTGACACACACACTAACATAAACTGGCACACACTTAATAATGCTCCCTCTGAACAAAAGTACACAAACAAAAGAAAAGAGATGGAGAGAGAAAGTTTATTAATGTACTTCAAAGTACAGTTAAAGTACACAAACACAAGAGAGAGAAACAGAGAGAAGGAGAAGAGAGAAAGTTTAACACGTTCTGAAAAAAGTAAACAAACACCAGAGAGAGAAACAGAGAGAGAAACAGAGAGAGAAGAGAGAAAGTGGGGCAGAGTCTTCAGTCTGTTCATCTGGTTTAGTCCTGGATTGAAGGTCTTTTATCATTTCTTTTATAGTTTTTTTTTTTATTTATTTTTTTATTGATTACATTTGTTAGTCCTGGTCTAGTCCATGTTTAGTCCTGGTTTAGTCCATGTTTAGTTCTGGTCTAGTCCATGTTTAGTCCTGGTTTAGTCCATGTTTAGTCCTGGTTTAGTCCTGGTTTAGTCCATGTTTAGTCCTGGTTTAGTCCATGTTTAGTCCTGGTCTAGTCCATGTTTAGTCCTGGTTTAGTCCATGTTTAGTTCTGGTTTAGTCCATGTTTAGTCCTGGTCTAGTCCATGTTTAGTTCTGGTTTAGTCCATGTTTAGTCCTGGTTTAGTCCATGTTTAGTCCTGGTCTAGTCCATGTTTAGTTCTGGTTTAGTCCATGTTTAGTCCTGGTTTAGTCCATGTTTAGTCCTGGTCTAGTCCATGTTTAGTCCTGGTTTAGTCCATGTTTAGTCCTGGTTTAGTCCATGTTTAGTCCTGGTCTAGTCCATGTTTAGTCCTGGTTTAGTCCATGTTTAGTCCTGGTTTAGTCCTGGTTTAGTCCATGTTTAGTCCTGGTTTAGTCCATGTTTAGTCCTGGTTTAGTCCATGTTTAGTCCTGGTTTAGTCCATGTTTAGTCCTGGTTTAGTCCATGTTTAGTCCTGGTTTAGTCCATGTTTAGTCCTGGTTTAGTCCATGTTTAGTCCTGGTTTAGTCCATGTTTAGTCCTGGTTTAGTCCATGTTTAGTCCTGGTTTAGTCCATGTTTAGTCCTGGTTTAGTCCATGTTTAGTCCTGGTTTAGTCTGGTCTAGGGTATGGAAATCTCTAGCAGACATGTCAAACTCAGGCCTGGGGGCCAAATTTGGCCCACGATATAATTATATTTGGCCCGTGAGATAATTTCAAATCTGTATTAGAGCTGCCCACAGGATACAGATCGACTATAGAGACATTATTTATTTAAAATGTTGTTATTATTTTACATTCTGCTTGTTCTGGATTCAGTGTTTAATCAAAACTTTTATTAAACTTTTATTTTAATAAGAAAAGGTTTAACATTATATGTCACAAAGAAGAGAAAATGTGCAGATGTTGGTGAAATTGTTTTCAATAAATATTTAGTTTGGCCCAAGACTTAGTCCCACGAGTCCTAGTTTTTAATTTTGACCTCTGTGAATTTGATTTGGACGGTCTTGGTCCAGTAGGTCTATAGAACATTCTTTTATAGTTTTCAGTTGACTACATTTGTTAGTCCTGGTTTAGTCCTGATTTAGTCCTGGTCTAGTCCATTTTTAGTCCTGGTCTAGTCCATTTTTAGTCCTTGTTTTGTGCAAGGAAATCTCAAGAGGGTCTATAGAACATTATTTTATAATCTTCAGTCAATTACATTTGTTAGTCCTGGTTAAGTCCCAGTTTAGTCCTGGTCTAGTACTGATTTAGTCTGGATTTTGTCCTGGTTTAGACCTGGTTTAGTCCTGGTTTAGACCTGGTTATGTCCCAGTTTAATCCTGGTCTAGTCCTGATTTAGTCTGAATTTTGTCCTGGTTTAGTCCTGGTTTAGATCTGGTTTAGTCCTGGTTTATTCTTGGTTTATTCCTGGTTTAGACCTGGTCTAGTCCCAGTTTAGTACTGGTCTAGTCCTGATTTAGTCTGGATTTTGTCCTGGTTTAGACCTGGTTTAGTCCTGGTTTAGACCTGGTTATGTCCCAGTTTAATCCTGGTCTAGTCCTGATTTAGTCTGAATTTTGTCCTGGTTTAGATCTGGTTTAGTCCTGGTTTATTCTTGGTTTATTCCTGGTTTAGACCTGGTCTAGTCCCAGTTTAGTACTGGTCTAGTCCTGATTTAGTCTGGATTTTGTCCTGGTTTAGACCTGGTTTAGTCCGGTCTAACCCACCTTTAGAATATTCTTTTATATAGTCTTCAGTCGATTACATTTGTTAGTCCTGGTTATGTCCCGGTTTAGTCCTGGTCTAGTACTGATTTAGTCTGAATTTTGTCCTGGTTTAGTCCTGGTTTAGATCTGGTTTAGTCCTGGTCTAGTCCTGATTTAGTCTGGATTTTGTCCTGGTTTAGTCCTGGTTTAGTCCTGGTTTATTCTTGGTTTATTCCTGGTTTAGACCTGGTCTAGACCTGGTCTAGTCCCAGTTTAGTCCTGGTCTAGTCCTGATTTAGTCTGGATTTTGTCCTGGTTTAGACCTGGTTTAGTCCGGTCTAACCCACCTTTAGAATATTCTTTTATATAGTCTTCAGTCGATTACATTTGTTAGTCCTGGTTTAGTTCTAGTCTAGTCCTGGTTTAGTACTGGTCTAGACCTGGTTTAGTCCACACTTAGTCCTTGTTTTGTGTATGGAAATCTCTAGGTTGTCTATAGAACATTCTTTTATACACTCTTCATTGATTATATTTGTTAGTCTTGGTTTAGTCCTGGTCTAGACCTGGTCTAGTCCTGATATAGTCTGGATTGTGTCCTGGTTTAGTCCTGTTTTAGTCCTGTTTTAGTTCTAGTCTAGTCCTGGTTTAGTCCTGGTTTAGTCCTGCTTTAGTCCGGTCTAGCCCATATTTAGTCCACATTTAGTCCTTTTTTTGTGTATAGAATATCCTTTTATATAGTCTTCAATCTATTACATTTGTCTTGGTTTAAATCTTGGCCTAGTTCTGGTCAAGTCTTGGTTTAGTCTCTGGTCTAGACCTGGTTTAGTCCTGGTTTAATCCACATTTAGTCCTTCTTTTGTGTAAGTAAATCTCTGGTAGGTCTATAGAACATTTTATACACTCTTCATTGATTACATTTGTTAGTCCTGGTTAAGTCCCAGTTTAGTCCTGGTCTAGTCCTGGTTTAGTCCTGGTCTAGCCCAAGTTTAGTCCATGTTTAGTCCTTGTTTTGTGCATGGAAATCTCTAGTAGGTCGATAGAACATTCTTTTATAGTCTTCAGTCGAGTACGTTTGTTAGTCCTGGTTTAGTCCTGGTGTAGTCCTGGTCTAATCCATGTTTAGTCCAAGTTTTGTCCCGGTCTAGCCCATATTTAGTCCACGTTTAGTCCTTTTGTGTGTAGAATATTCTTTTATATAATCTTCAATCGATTGCATTTGTTAGTCCTGGTTTAGTTCTGGTCTAGTTCTGGTCTAGACCTGGTTTAGTCCATGTTTAGTCCACGTTTAGTCCTTCTTTTGTGTATGTAAATCTCTGGTAGGTCTATAGAACATTCTTTTATACACTTTTCATTGATTACATTTGTTAGTCCTGGTTTGATCCATGTTTAGACTTGTTTTAGTCTTGTTTTAGTCCTGGTTTAGTCCAAGTTTAGTCCTTGTTTTGTGCATGGAAGTCTCTAGTAGGTCGATAGAACATTATTTTATAGTCTTCAGTCGATTACGTTTGTTAGTCCTGGTTTAGTCCTGGTTAAGCCTGGTCTAGTCCATGTTGAGTCCTGGTTTAGTCCCGGTTTAGACCTGTTCTAGTCTTGGTTTAGTCCTGGTCTAGTCCATTTTTAGTCCACGTTTAGTCCTTATTTTGTGTATGGAAATCTCAAGGGGGTCTATAGAACATTGTTTTTTAGTCTTCAGTCGATTATGTTTGTTAGTCCTGGTTTAGTCCTGGTTAAACCTGTCCCAGCTCCCTGCTAGACCTGGTTTAGTCCAGTTTAGTCCTGTTTGTTAGTTAGTCCAGTGGTTTAGTCCTGGTTAGTCCTGGTTGCCTGGTCTAGTCCATGTTGAGTCCTGGTTTAGTCCCGGTTTAGACCTGTTCTAGTCTTGGTTTAGTCCTGGTCTAGTCCATTTTTAGTCCAAGTTTAGTCCTTATTTTGTGTATGGAAATCTCAAGGGGGTCTATAGAACATTGTTTTTTAGTCTTCAGTCGATTATGTTTGTTAGTCCTGGTTTAGTCCTGGTTAAACCTGGTCTATTCCATGCTGAGTCCTGGTTAAGTCCCAGTTTAGTCCTGGTCTAGACCTGGTTTAGTCCTGGTCTAGCCCATATTTAGTCCATGTTTAGTCCTTCTTTTGTGTATAGAATATTCTTTTATATAGTCTTCAGTCGATTACATTTGTTAGTCCTGGTCTAGACCTGGTTTAGTCCTGGTTTAGTCCACGTTCAGTCCTTCTTTTGTGTATGTAAATCTCTGGTAGGTCTATAGAACATTCTTTTATACACTTTTCATTGATTACATTTGTTAGTCCTGGTTTGATCTATGTTTAGACTTGTTTTAGTCCTGTTTTAGTCCTGGTCTAGTCCTGGTTTAGTCCTGGTTTAGTCCCCACATGTCTGGAGCCTGGACCACGTGTGTCTGGTTTTGTTTTGTCCACAGAAACGCCTCTCCGTTTCTGTTTTCTTCGGTTTTTTCTCGGCATGTTTTCTCCCCCGGTCAGTCACGGGGAGCGCATTTACCCGCCAAAACCGCCCTCGGCCAATCAGGAGCCGGCGGGGGCGGAGTCGGAATGCGGCCTCGGCCAATCGCAGCACAGCGGGGGCGGGGTTTGGGCGTACACACACACACATGGCCTCGGTCAGGGTAACGTAATGCACACGCATGAAGTAAAAGTACACACATGAAGTAAGGGGGGCGGGGCTGGAATGCGCCGACGGCCAATCAGAAGGAAGGAGGCGGGGTTTGGGAGTGTGCTCGCGGCCAATCAGAGGGCAGGGGGCGGGGCTTGGGGGTGCACAGAGCGACAGACAGTTACGCGGTCGGAGGGAAGTACACTGTAGAAATCAGCATACTTCCAAGTACTGCCAAATACTCGGAAAAGTACTGCAGGTTGGAAATGTTTTCAAGTTGAAGTTAATAGTTATAAGCTGTACTGCTACTGCAAGTACTACAAATACTTTACTAAGTTTGTGTACTTTTACTATTTGTGATACTGCACATAAAAACAAATAGAAAGTCCTGGTTTAGTCCTAGTCTAGTTCTGGTCTAGTTCTGGTCTAGTTCTGGTCTAGTTCTGGTCTAGTCCTGGTCTAGTCCTGGTTTTGTGTTTCAGAATAATTGCAGTAGTAGTAGTAGTAGTAGTAGTAGTAGTAAGCCAAGCAGAAGTACAATTCTAGCAGTAGAAGTAAAAGTGGTAGTGTTAGCAGTAGTAGTAGGCTATAAATCTGTAGTAATGGTAGTACTATTAGTAGTAACTCTCAAAGTAGTAACTCTGCAATACAGTACTTGTAGTACTTGTGCTGTACACTTTTATACTTTGCACTTTAATACTTTTACTGAAGTAGATTTTTGTTCATGTGATACTTTTTTGGCTCTGGTACAAAAATACAAAAAGTACTTCTTCCACAACTGCGAGTACTTTTTACAGTATAAGTAAAGTGTTAGTAGTCTTTACATGTACTCAGAATCAGTGGTACTGCAATCCTCCTTGCAGTACTAGTAGTACTTGTGCTGTACACGTTTATACTTTGTACTTTAAGATTTTTGTTCATACTACTTTGTTCATACTTTTACTTTTACTTGAGTATTTTCTTTTGACTCTAGTATCTGTACTTCTACTTAACTAACAAAACTAAGTACTTCTTCCACCACTGCTAGAACTACAATACTTTTTACAGTATTGTTACAGTGTTAGTATTCCTTATATGTACTCAGAATCAGTAGTACTATAATACTCTTTGCAGTATAAGTACAGCACAAGTAGTACTTATATTGTACATGTTTATACTTTGTACTTTATTACTTTTACTTAAGTACTTTTACTTATACCGGAATATTTTTTTGGCTCTAATATCTGTACTTTTACTTAAGTAACAAAACTGAGTACTTCTTCCACCAGATCTTGTACTTTTTACAGTATAAGTAAAGTACAATACTCCTTGCAGTATAAGTACACAGTGTTCAGAATCAGTGGTACTACAATACTCTACACACTTGAGTTTTTTTTTTTTTTAATCTAGTATCTGTAATTTTACTTTCTACTTAAGTAACAAAATTGAATACTTCTTACACCACTGCTTGTACTGCAGTATAAATACAGTCTTACATGTACTCAGAATCAGTGTTACTTCAGTCCTGTTTGTAGTATAAGTACACAGTGTTAGTAGTCCTTAAATGTACTCAGTATCAGTGTTACTACAGTCTTGTTTGCAGTAAAAGTACACAGTGTTAGTACTCGTGTCCATGTGCTCAGTATCAGTGCTACTACAGTCCTGTTTGCAGTAAAAGTACACAGTGTTAGTACTCGTGTCCATGTGTGCAGTATCAGTGTTACTACTGTCTTGTTTGCAGTAAAAGTACACAGTGTTAGTACTCTTGTCCATGTGCTCAGTATCAGTGTTACTACAGTCCCGTTTGCAGTAAAAGTACACAGTGTTAGTACTCGTGTCATGTCAGTATCACAGTGTTAGTAGTCCTTAAATGTACTCAGTATCAGTGTTACTACAGTCCTGTTTGCAGTAAAAGTACACAGTGTTAGTACTCGTGTCCATGTGCTCAGTATCAGTGTTACTACAGTCCTGTTTGCAGTAAAAGTACACAGTGTTAGTACTCGTGTCCATGTGTGCAGTATAAGTACACAGTGTTAGTAGTCCTTAAATGTACTCAGTATCAGTGTTACTACAGTCCTGTTTGCAGTAAAAGTACACAGTGTTAGTACTCGTGTCCATGTGTGCAGTATCAGTGTTACTACTGTCCTGTTTGCAGTAAAAGTACACAGTGTTAGTACTCGTGTCCATGTGTGCAGTAAAAGTACACAGTGTTAGTACTGTCCTCCATGTGCTCAGTATCAGTGTTACTACTGTCCTGTTTGCAGTAAAAGTACACAGTGTTAGTACTCGTGTCCATGTGTGCAGTATCAGTGTTACTACTGTCCTGTTTGCAGTAAAAGTACACAGTGTTAGTACTCGTGTCCATGTGCTCAGTATCAGTGTTACTACAGTCCTGTTTGCAGTAAAAGTACACAGTGTTAGTACTCGTGTCCATGTGCTCAGTATCAGTGTTACTACAGTCCTGTTTGCAGTAAAAGTACACAGTGTTAGTACTCGTGTCCATGTGTGCAGTAAAAGTACACAGTGTTAGTACTCGTGTCCATGTGCTCAGTATCAGTGTTACTACAGTCCTGTTTGCAGTAAAAGTACACAGTGTTAGTACTCGTGTCCATGTGTGCAGTATAAGTACACAGTGTTAGTACTCGTGTCCATGTGCGCAGTATCAGTGTTACTACTGTCCTGTTTGCAGTAAAAGTACACAGTGTTAGTACTCGTGTCCATGTGCTCAGTATCAGTGTTACTACAGTCCTGTTTGCAGTAAAAGTACACAGTGTTAGTACTCTTGTCCATGTGCTCAGTATCAGTGCTACTACAGTCCGTTTGCAGTAAAAGTACACAGTGTTAGTACTCTTGTCCATGTGCTCAGTATCAGTGTTACTACAGTCTTGTTTGCAGTAAAAGTACACAGTGTTAGTACTCTTGTCCATGTGCTCAGTATCAGTGTTACTACTGTCTTGTTTGCAGTAAAAGTACACAGTGTTAGTACTCTTGTCCATGTGCTCAGTATCAGTGTTACTACAGTCTTGTTTGCAGTAAAAGTACACAGTGTTAGTACTCGTGTCCATGTGTGCAGTATCAGTGTTACTACAGTCCTGTTTGCAGTAAAAGTACACAGTGTTAGTACTCGTGTCCATGTGTGCAGTATCAGTGTTACTACTGTCTTGTTTGCAGTAAAAGTACACAGTGTTAGTACTCTTGTCCATGTGCTCAGTATCAGTGTTACTACAGTCTTGTTTGCAGTAAAAGTACACAGTGTTAGTACTCGTGTCCATGTGCTCAGTATCAGTACTCGTGTCTGTGTGCAGTAAAGTACACAGTGTTAGTACTCTTTTGTCCATGTGTTGCAGTAAAAGTACACAGTGTTAGTACTCTTGTCCATGTGCTCAGTATCAGTGTTACTACTGTCTTGTTTGCAGTAAAAGTACACAGTGTTAGTACTCTTGTCCATGTGTGCAGTATCAGTGCTACTACAGTCTGTTTGCAGTAAAAGTACACAGTGTTAGTACTCGTGTCCATGTGTGCAGTAAAAGTACACAGTGTTAGTACTCGTGTCCATGTGCTCATGTAAACAGAGCTGCTTCATTCACTGTGAGGTTTTTGTTTGGGGTTTTTTTTACAGTGCAGCGTCAGTTTCGCGCCACAGGGCCGCGCTGGAGCCGAGCCAAAACCGAACAGGAAGTGAAGAACACAAAGACAAAGAGAGACAGAGACAGAAGACGGAGACGGAGGGACGGGGGGACGGGGGACGGGGGGGGGGACGGGGGGACGGGGGACGGGGGGACGGGGGGACGGGGGACGGGGGACGGGGGGGGGGGACGGGGAGGGACGGGGGACGGGGGACGGGGGACGGGGGGACGGAGGGACGGAGGAGGTTTCACTGTTTAAATCGTTATGACAACATGAACTTTAGAGCTCGTGTGTTTTACATCGACACTGAACTCACACAGAAACACGACGGGTCAATGTTTTTAAACTGACATGTTACACTTTTCTATGATCTGCAGTGTTGGGAGGGTTACTTTTAAAATGTAATCCCCTACAGATTACAGATTACACACACCAAAATGTAGTTTGTAACAGAATCCATGAAGTTACTTAAAGTGAGTAATGTAATCTGAATACTTTGGATTACTTGATTTACTGTAGAGAAACAAAGATGAGGAAATCTTCACTTAAGATGTTTTATCTGCTAAAAGAAAATAAAAAACCCAGACTTTATTTAACCGTATTAAAAATATTATTGATAGAAGAAGAGGAAACACGTCCACACAGCAGGATTTAGTCCTGTTAAATCCTGTTTTAGTCCTGGTTTAGACCTGGTTTTAGACCTGGTTTTAGACCTGGTTTTAGACCTGGTTTTAGACCTGGTTTTAGTCCTGGTTTAGTCCTGGTTTAGTCCTGGTTTAGATCTAGTTTAGACCTGGTTTTAGTCCTGGTTTGGATCTAGTTTAGACCTGGTTTTAGACCTGGTTTAGACTGGTTTAGTCTTTTAGACCTGGTTTTAGTCCTAGTTTAGACCTGGTTTAGATCTAGTTTAGACCTGGTTTTAGACCTGGTTTAGATCTAGTTTAGACCTGGTTTTAGTCCTAGTTTAGACCTGGTTTAGACCTGGTTTAGATCTAGTTAGACCTGGTTTAGTTTTTAGTCCTGTTTTAGACCTGGTTTAGATCTAGTTTAGACCTCTGGTTTAGACCTGGTTTAGATCTAGTTTAGACCTGGTTTAGATCTAGTTTAGACCTGGTTTAGTCCTGGTTTAGACCTGGTTTAGATCTAGTTTAGACCTGGTTTTAGAGTGGTTTAGACTGGTTTAGACCTGGTTTAGATCTAGTTTACTGTTAGACCTGGTTTAGATCTAGTTTAGACTGGTTAGACCTGATAGTTTTAGACCTGGTTTAGACCTGGTTTAGATCTAGTTTAGACCTGGTTTAGATCTAGTTTAGACCTGGTTTAGACTAGTTTAGACCTGGTTTACCTGGTTTAGACCTGTTTAGCCTGTTAGACCTGGTTTAGATCTAGTTTAGACCTGGTTTTAGTCTGGTTTAGACTGGTTTAGATCTAGTTAGTGTTTAGACTGGTTTAGTCTGGTTTAGACCTGGTTAGATCTAGTTTAGACCTGGTTTAGTCCTGGTTTAGATCTAGTTTAGACCTGGTTTAGAAGTTTAGACCTGGTTTAGACCTGGTTTAGTCTGGTTAGACCTGGTTTAGATTTTAGATCTAGTTTAGACCTGGTTTTAGTCCTGGTTTAGACCTGGTTTAGATCTAGTTTAGACCTGGTTTTAGACCTGGTTTAGATCTGTTTAGACCTGGTTTAGACCTGGTTTAGATCTAGTTAGACCTGGTTAGACCTGGTTTAGTCTAGTTTAGACCTGGTTTAGTCTAGTTTAGACCTGGTTTCCTGGTTTAGTCTAGTTTAGACCTGGTTTAACTCCTGGTTTAGTCAAGACCTGGTTTAGACTCTGGTTTAGAGACCTGGTTTTAGTCCTGGTTTAGACCTTTTAGATCTAGTTTAGACCTGGTTTAGATGTTTAGATCTAGTTTACCTGGTTTAGACCTGGTTTAGATCTAGTTTAGACCTGGTTTAGACCTGGTTTAGATCTAGTTTAGACCTGGTTTTAGATCTTTTAGACTCCTGTTTAGTTTCTGGCAATGTGTGGAATTCCCGGGGGGGAAAAAAAAGAAAAGGGGGGGGATATGTATAATGGATAATGTGAAAACAGGAAAATCCCGCCGTGTAATCCATTTATTTCAACAAAGTAACTGTAATCTAATTACCACTCACTGAAACAGTAACTGTAACAGTAACAGTTACTCATCATTTGTACTCTGATTACGTAACTCCAGTACATGTAATCTGTTACTCCACACT
Source organism: Boleophthalmus pectinirostris (assembly GCF_026225935.1). NCBI lineage: Eukaryota > Metazoa > Chordata > Actinopteri > Gobiiformes > Gobiidae > Boleophthalmus > Boleophthalmus pectinirostris. Next base: position 3,298,590 of record NW_026571299.1, on the reverse strand, counting down.
TTTCTCTGTAGTTTCCTCGTCAAAATCAGACCTGGAGTTTTGTGTTTTGTTTCATTCACATGTTTGAGTAACTCTTTATTATTAGTCTGTTACATAATAATAATAATAATAATAATAATAATAATAATAATAATAATAATAATAATAATAATAATAATAATAATAATAATAATTTTTTTTTGGACACTCAAAGACACTTTACAGTTCATTATTATTCATTTACACAGGGTGAACAAATGTCCGTTTATCCCCAGACGTGTCCATTTTTCACGTTCTGTTCTGAGCATTTTTAATCCGTGTGTCGGTCGTTCATTCGTTTTTCAATATAAAACCAAAAATAAGAAAATGAAAAAACAACAGTTTTCTTCATTATTTGTCTCCAAAACCAAAATGAAAAAACAGATAATGATTCATTTTTTCAGTTTTCGATTTTGTGTTTAAATGAAGAATGGAAAAACTGAACCAGGACTGATCCAGGTCCGGGACCAGACCGAGACTGAAACCAGACTGAGACTGAGACCAGGCCGGGACCGAGACCAGGCCGGGACCAAACTGGGACCAGAGTGGGACTGAGACTGAGACCAGGCCGGGACCGAGACCGAGACCAGACCGGGACAAGACCGGGATTGAGACCGAAACCAGGCCGGGACCAGACCGGGACAGACCGGGACAACCGAGACTAGGCCGGGAATGAGACTGAGACCAGACCGAGACCAGACCGGGACAAGACCGGGATTGAGACCGAGACCAGGCCGGGACCAGACCGACACGAGACCGGGAATGAGACCGAGACCAGACCGAGACCAGACCGGGACAAGACCGGGATTGAGACCGAGACCAGGCCGGGACCAGACCGATGGCTCAGAGCCTACGGCAGGGCCGGAGCTCGAAGCTGAGGCTCTGACCCTGCGGAGGCTCGGAGTCCAAGCTCGGAGTCTGCCCTGGTCCCGCTCTGGTCCCAGTCTGGTCCTGGACCTGGATCAGTCCTGGTTCAGTCCAGCATCGCAGTCACGTAAAACGGGAAACGGTCGTTATCAGTTTTTTCCATTTTTCATTTAAACACAAAAACGAAAACCTGAAAAAACAAAACATTATCTGTTTTTTCATTTTGGTTTCGGAGACAAATAATAAAGAAAATAGTTGTTTTTTCTTTTTCTTATTTTTGGTTTTATATTGAAAAACGAATGAACGAATGATACACAGATAGTTTTTCTTAAAGTGATGCAAATGTCCGGGTTTTCATGATCTTTCATTGGGCCATTAAAGGTTGTATGGAGGATTTTTTGTTTGTTTGTTTCAAATTGTCAATGAAAGTTTAAAACACCATTACAGAGACACAACAGCCGTGTAATTATGATGACCAAAAAGGAAAAAAAGAATGAAAATCTAACAACTGTGGACGTAGTGAAGCCAAATAAACATCAGCCAATAGATAACAAGGCTACCTCATTATTTATTGGCTGTTAGGTTGTCAATCCATCTCCCTACATTTCTAGTGTAATTGACTTGCCGGTGCGCAGAGATTACGTGGTTTATGCAGAGGTTCTTAGAGGGTTTTTCAAACTGTCGCCTCCTCACAATTCACACAAAGTTTGTTGCGGCGGCGGACGAGAATCCACGACCAGTTCGCCGCAAAAGAAAGTCCGTTTTTGAGGTCGCTGAAAGAAAAAGAGAAGGGGAAAAGGAGCGAAGACAAATTGTGGTGATTCTTGGAGATTCCTTCCAGCGATGGCGCGACTGAAGCAGACGAAGGGGCTAAAAACTGACATGTCGGTCGCTAAATTATTTCTAGACAGGTCACTTCAACGGTAATTCTGAATGTGCCCTGGATGTAAACAAGCGTGATTTCTAGAGTAAAAAGGCGGGAGGAGGTGTTTCTACTGAGGCTGTGGAGGAGGAAGGTGGTGTATTTCTCGTTGCTGTATTTCTCTTTCCTTAAAAAATCCTCTATACCACCTTTAAGTTGAGCGTCTCTCGTAGCTCTCTGTGCATCAGAAGGAGCGAGCAGACACAAACTCAAAAAACTGCGCTGAACTAAAAGTAAAAGGTGCTGGAAACATTGAAAACGACCACTTGATGACATCACAAGGTGGAATAGAGCGTTTAGAGCAGGGGTGTCAAACTCATTTTGGTCCGAGGGCCGTATCGAACCTACTTTGATCCCAAAGGGGCCGGATCAGAAAACTCATTGCTGTTTTTGGGGTTTATATGCCATAAGTTCAAATATTTGTGCAGAGAAATGCAAATCTATTTTTAATTGATGAACTCTTTCTTTTACAGAATATTATAATATTATGAACAACCTGAAACTTTAAGAAAATCCTGCACTCGGCTCCACTTTTCTCATGTTGGACATTTTTCTGATGAGGGTGTCACGGTCAACAGTCAAAACGATCGTCCTTTAAGAGCGTTTGGAAAGAGACAAGTCTTCATTTGTGCTGCTCTGGTGGGAGGGGCCACGTACAGAGACGCTGGAGACGCTGCTATGATAAGCGCCACAGAAAATTAACAATATTTTAATAAAAAATT
>NW_026571299.1:3268561-3288561 GCF_026225935.1 Boleophthalmus pectinirostris | reverse complement strand
AGCAAAAAGTGTCTTACCTCAGCACAGATTTAGTGTAAAAGCAGCTCTGAACTCTCTGCATTTTTTTATAAAGCGTTTATTTTTGTCCGATTATCAGGAAGTGCATGTTAGCATGGTAGTTGTTGCCAGCAAAGTCAAGTGAATAATTGGGATGCTCTAGATCAGGGGTGGCAAACATACGGCCCGGGGGCCAGATACGGCCCTCCAAGACCTTTAATCTGGCCCTCGGCTGATTTTCTACTAAAATATTTTAATTATATTTTCTATTAAAATATTGTTAATTTTCTGTGGTGTTTATCACAGCAGCGTCTCCAGCGTCTCTGTACGTGGCCCCTCCCACCAGAGCAGCACAAATGAAGACTTGTCTCTTTCCAAACGCTCTTAAAGGACGATCGTTTTGACTGTTGACCGTGACACCCTCATCAGAAAAATGTCCAACATGAGAAAAGTGGAGCCGAGTGCAGGATTTTACAACAAAAATTGACTTATTCCTGTTTACAGATAAGTTCATGTTAAAACTTTGTGTTGAAATTACATTTTTCTTAAAGTTTCAGGTTGTTCATAATATTATAATATTTTGTAAAAGAAAGAGTTCATCAATTAAAAAAGATTTGTGTAGTAGATTTGTGTTTCTCTGCACAAATATTTGAACTTATTGTTATTTTTGGGGTTTATATGACTTGAGTTTTCTGATCAGAGTCGGTTGGATATGACCCCTGGACCAAAATGAGTCTGACACTCCTGGTTTAGAGGAAGTGAGTAATATGTTTAGACCACTGCAAACCTGAAACACACTAGTTCTGTTTGTCACACTTCTGTTTTCTGTTTCATTCACAAACCCTGGAATGTTTCATTTAAAACTTACACAGTTCCACCTTGTGATGTCACGTGGTAATAACCTCGCTCATCATCATTGGCTCTTTGATTACGCGCCCAGATTTCCAAACTATGTGTTTTGTTTTCGTATATATCTGAGGTCCCTTTTATAAGCTAAAGCAGCTTCTGTTCTGGGCTGTTCTGACCGCAGCCTTGATGAGCTTCATTTGACTGGAGCTGAACACCATGAGTCACTCTCCCTCAGTCCACGTCTTTCAGGACACATCTGGGCATTGTCCAGCTCCAGGAACATGTGGCTCTTTGGTCGACTCTGACCGGCCCATTTAAGATACAGTCGTCCCTCGATATGTTGTGGTTCACTTTTTAAATTGAGTTCAGCATTTTGGCCTCCACAATATTTTCTGTTTCTCATGTGGCCCATTCCTGAAACAGGTGGTAATTTTTTTGGACAGTGTTTGCCTTGCGTCTCCATGGCAACTGCCGAACATTCCTCCCACAGAGACGCATGTAGGACAGCACCGGCCCGATGTCACCGCCCGTGTCTCCACCGTGTGTTTGTGCGTCTCAAATTTACTCGGGCAGAAACAAAACTGCAGCAACGACGACGACGACGATGACACGTGTGCACGAGTTCACATGGAAGAACTCTCACTGTGTGAACTTTCACCTACACACACACACACATGTACACACTCACACACACACACGTACACACACACACACACACACACACACACACGTACACACACACACGTACACACACACACACGTACACACACACCTAATGTGTACACACACACACACACGTACACACACACACACACACACACACACACACACATACACACACACACACACGCGTACATACAGATACACACACATGTACACACAAACACACACACGTACACACACACACACACATGTACACACACACACACACCTAATGTACAGACACACACACACACCTAATGTACAAACACACACACACATACACACACACACACACACACGTACACACACACACGTACACACACACACATGTACACACAAACATACACACATGTACATACACACACACACCTAATGTGCACACACACACATACACACACACACACACACCTAATGTGTACACACACACATACACACACACACACACATGTGTACACACACACATACACACATACACACACACACACACACACACACACACACATACAGATACACACACACGTACACACACACACACACACACACACACATGTACATACAGCTACATACACACACACACACACACACACATACACACACACATACACACACACACACACACACACACACACACACACACACACACACACACACACACACACACACACACACACACACACACACACACACACACACACACACACACACATATATGTACACAGTCTTAAACAGTTTACACAGGAGCAGTTGACAGGAGCAGTTGACAGGGTCAGTTGACAGGAGCAGTTGACAGGAGCAGAGGGGCAGGTTCGGTCACATATCAGAAGCACACAGGTGTGAACGGGACCAGATCAGGACCAGATCAGGACCAGACTTAAACCTGTTCAGGAGGCGCTGTTTCTCAACACGAGGGCCGCGGACACTGAAGTGGGTCAGGGAGACGTGACCTGGTTCTAGGACTAAACAAGGACTAAACCAGGACTAAACCAGATTAAAAAAAGGTCTAATCCAGGACTGTATATTAGCCAGTGGCCTTATTAAAACTGTAAAATAAAATGGCTGTTTGTTAAAAGAAAAGCCAAAAAATCAAACAGACAAATCAATTCCACTTGGAATATTTTATCTGAATATTACAAGTGGAATTGAGGTTAGTCCTGGTTTAGGCCTGGTCTAGTCCAGTTTTTGGTACATAGAGATATGCACGTGCAATAAAAGTTTAGACTGTGTGTTGGTCCAAAGAAATATCTGTGCACCATTTTTGTACCTTTTTTTGTGCAAAAAAACCCCCAAAAAACAGATCCACACTGCAGTTTTTTTTGAAGCGCCCAGATTTTACTTTAATGACATCACAATGTGACATTTTGGGGCCAAGCCCTTCTTCAGACATTAGTCCAGTTTTTACCCTGGTTTGTTCTCATTTAGACCTGGTTTAGACCTGGTTTAGTCCTGGATTAGTCCTGGATTAGACCTGGTTTAGTCCAGGGTTAAACCTGGTTTAGTCCTGGGTTAAACCTGGGTTAGACTTGATTTAATCCTGGATTAGTCCTGGGTTAGTCCTGGATTAGACCTAGTTTAGTCCTGGGTTAGACCTGCATTAGTCCTTGGTTAGACTTGATTTAATCCTCGGTTAGACTTGGTTTATTCCTGGGTCAGACCTAGTTTAGTCCTGGGTTAGACCTGCATTAGTCCAGGGTTAAACCTGGGTTAGACTTGATTTAATCCTGGATTAGTCCTGGGTTAGTCCTGGATTAGTCCTGGGTTAGACTTGGTTCAGTCCTTGGTTAGATGTGGTTTAGTCCTGGTTTAGTCCTGGATTAGTCCTGGATTAGACCTGGTTTAGTCCTGGGTTAGACTTGGTTCAGTCCTTGGTTAGACGTGGTTTAGTCCTGGATTAGTCCTGGATTAGACCTGGTTTAGTCCTGGGTTAGACTTGGTTCAGTCCTTGGTTAGACGTGGTTTAGTCCTGGGTTAGTCCTGGTTTATTCCTGGGATAGTCCTGGTTTAGACCTGGGATAGAACCACAAAATCAAAATGAAAAAACAAATCATTTTTGGTTTTATTTTAAAAAAACGAATGAACTAATGATTTGTCTACACCTCCAAAACTTCAAAACGCTCTGTTCCACCTTGTGATGTCATGAAGCCGCAGTTTTCAAGTTAACAACTACATTTGAACTTTTATTCAGTCGAGATCGGCAATTCCAGGACTGAAATTATCCAAATGAGTCTAACTCTAAAAACAACAAATAAAACAAAACTCCAGGTCTGTTTGTGACGAGGAAACGACATAATAACACAAATCAGGAGTCAGCGTCACACGGGCCTTTTAACTCAAACATTTCTACTTAAACTTCCAAAAACCTCCGTTACAATCACATATTTTTGGATTCGAAATGTTAAAATAACTATTATCACGACCATAATGAATCCGTCTTTCTCAACTCGTCAGCTGTTCCCCCTCGGGACTCGTATACAAATCCAAAATTGCTTCCATACGCACAAATCCGAGTTACGATCTCCGCAGGGCAACGGAACGGCGTCAAACTTTTAAACCTTTTACAGTTTTTGGAATCGGGAGCCCTGGACGCGTTCAGGAGCGGCGAGGGCTTCGGTAAACGCCGCATTGTTCCGCTGATTGGATAATAAAAAGTTCAGATTGCCGGAGTTGGAGGCCGTAAACGTCGGGGATGAGCGCGCGTTGCCAGGTTTGCGGGCGCCAGGTCGCACCGTTGTGAAACAAAAGGAGGTTTTGCTTTTCGGGGACGTCGACATATTTCAAACTGTTGCACCGAGAAGAACGTTTTATTGGTTTTCCACAAAGTTATGACACAGAAAGTTTGTAAAGACTCACAAAGACCCAGAATGAAGAAATGCATCGGGTTAGACCTGAGTTAGACCTGAGTTAGACCTAAGTTAGACCTGGTTTAGACCTGGTTAAGGCCTGCTTTAGACCTGAGTTAGACATTGTTTTAGATCTGAGTTAGACCCAGTTTAGACCTAAGTTAGACCTAAATTAGACCTGGTTTAGACCTGAGTTAGACCTGGTTTAGCCTGAGTTAGACCTGGTTTAGACCTGAGTTAGACCTGGTTTAGGCCTGAGTTAGACCTGGTTTAGACCTGGTTTAGATCTGGTTTGGGCCTGAGTTAAACCTGGTTCTAGATCTGAGTTAAATCTGAGTAAGACCTGAGTTAGACCTGGTTTAAATCTCATTTAGGTCTGAGTTAGACCTGGTTTAGATCTGAGTTAGACCTGGTTTAGATCTGAGTTAGACCTGATTTAGATCTGAGTTAGACCTGTTTTAGACCTAAATTAGATCTGGATTAGACCTGAGTTAGACCTGGTTTAGACCTAAGTTAGACCTGGTTTAGACCTGCGTTAGACCTGGTTTAGACCTGAGTTAGACCTGGTTTAGACCTGAGTTAGACCTGCGTTAGACCTGGTTTAGACCTGAGTTAGACCTGCGTTAGACCTGGTTTAGACCTGAGTTAGACCTGCGTTAGACCTGGTTTAGACCTGAGTTTAGACCTGGTTTAGACCTGGTTTAGACCTGGTTTATACAAAATCCAAAAACCTACAATCTAATACAAAACCTGATCAACCCTTCAGGGACCAGGTAATAATATGAGGGAAGACTTGTTTCAGTCCTGGTTTAGTCCTGGTGTAGTCCTGGTGTAGTCCTGGTGTAGTCCTGGTTTAGTCCTGGTTTAGTCCTGGTGTAGTCCTGTTAGTCCTGTAGTCCTGGTTTAGTCCTGGTTTAGTCCTGGTTTAGTAGTCCTGGTGTAGTCCTGGTGTAGTAGTCCTGGTTAGTCTGGTTTAGTCCTGGTGGTAGTCCTGGTTAGTCCTGGAGTCCTGGTCTGGTAGTTAGTCCTGGTTGTAGTCCTGGTTAGTCCTGGTGTAGTCCTGGTTTAGTCCTGGTTTAGTCCTGGTTAGTCCTGGTTTAGTCCTGTTTAGTCCTGTGTAGTCCTGGTTTAGTCCTGGTGTAGTCCTGGTGTAGTCCTGGTTTAGTCCTGGTGTAGTCCTGGTTTAGTCCTGGTGTAGTCCTGGTTTAGTCCTGGTGTAGTCCTGGTTTAGTCCTGGTGTAGTCCTGGTTTAGTCCTGGTGTAGTCCTGGTTTAGTCCTGGTGTAGTCCCTTCTCCATTCCGCGGTTTAAGACCTGATTTAGTTCTAGTTTAGTTCTGCTTTAAACTTGCTCCAGACTCACTTTTTTTAGACTTAGACTTTAGACTCAGTTCCAGATCAACATTCTACCATAGACATACACGTAGAACACCCCCAGCGTGACGTCACTGCAAAGTTCCGCGTCGTCATCATTTATTCTTCTTAGTTTTAGTTTTAGTTTCACAGTTCCCCGACCGAATTCTTGGGCTTATCTTTGTCCTTCCTGGTTTATTCCTGGTTTAATGTTAATGTAACCTGGATTTAGTCCCAAACAAACATTCCGACAAGCTTCCGAGGAATTCCACACACACACACACACACACACACACACACACACACACACACACACACACACACACACACACACACACACACACACACACACACACACACACACACACACACACACACACACACACACACACACACACACACACACACACACACACACACACACACACACACACACACACACACACACACACACACACACACACACACACACACACACACACACACACACACACACACACACACACACACACACACACACACACACACACACACACACACACACACACACACACACACACACACACACACACACACACACACACAGTTTCGTCGTCCTTGGGTTCTTCTCGGCCGCTCGTCTCTTTGAGGTTTGTGTTAATGTGTAACTCTGGCTCTGATACAGCGGGTCAAACGCCTCCCGCGGGTCAAACGCCTCCCGCGGGTCAAACGCACGCGCCGCGCTTTGAAGACGGATCCGTTTGTGTCCGGTTTATCACCAAAACCACGCCAGGCTGAACCATGCCTGACGGACCAGGTTTAAACCTGGTTTAAACCTGGTTTAGACCTGGTGTAGACCTGAGTTAGACCTGAGTTAGACCTGCTTTAGACCTGAGTTAGATCTGATTTAGACCTGAGTTAGACCTGGTTCAGACCTGAGTTAGACCTGGTTTAAACCTGGTTTAGACCTGGTTTAGACCTGAGTTAGACCTGGTTTAACCTGGTTTAGACCTGGTGTAGACCTGAGTTAGACCTGAGTTAGATCTGATTTAGACCTGAGTTAGACCTGATTTAGACCTGAGTTAGACCTGGTTTAGACCTGAGTTAGACCTGGTTTAGACCTGAGTGTGACCTGGTTTAGACCTGGTTCAGACCTGAGTGAGACCTGGTTTAGACCTGGTTTAGACCTAAGTGAGACCTGGTTTAGACCTGAGTTAGACCTGGTTTAGATCTGAGTAAGAACTGGTTTAGACCTGGTTTAGACCAGAGTTAGACCTGCTTTAGGCTTGAGTTAGACCTGGTTTAGACCTGGTTTAGACCTGGTTTAGACCTGGTTTAGACCTGAGTTACACCTGCTTTAGATCTGGTTTGGACCTGAGTTAGACCTGAGTTACACCTGCTTTAGATCTGGTTTGGACCTGAGTTAGACCTGAGTTAGATCTGGTTTAGACCTGGTTTAGATCTGGTTTGGACCTGAGTTAGACCTGAGTTAGACCTGGTTTAGATCTGGTTTAGACCTGTTTTAGATCTGGTTTGGACCTGAGTTAGACCTGAGTTAGACCTGAGTTAGACCTGAGTTAGACCTGAGTTAGACCTGGTTTAGACCTGGTTTAGACCTGAGTTAAACACTTTCTCAGAGTCAGTTTGGTGCAGGGTTTGAACACTTGGGTTGGACTCTGTGTACAAGTCTGTGCGCCTTGTAAATTCTTTGGGTACAGTACTTAAACTTATACTTTGTTTTACGCACATTCCTGCTTTAATTAGAACCACAGAGCAAAACAATAATGTTCAGAAAAGTGGATCTAAACACGAAAACCTTTGAGGCTTTTATTTGCCACTAAACGATGCATATGGTGTTTTAATGCTGTTATCTACTGTTCCTCGTCGTTAAAGTCCTGCAAAGTGGGTCCTTCCATCCTTCCAGTTTCTTCCGTTTATCCGGGGCCGGGTCGCGGGTACATCAGTCTAATCCAGAACAGATGCCTGAGCCTCAACTGGCTCTTCTCGACGTGGAGGAGCAGCGACTCTACTCTGAGCTCCTCACCCTATCTCCAAGGAACGCCCAGACACCCTGCGGAGGAAACTCATTTCGAGCGCTTGTATCCTGGATTTTGTTCTTTCACTCATTACCCAGAGCTCATGACCAGAGGTGAGAGTAGGAACGAAGACTGACCTGGTAACTCGAGAGCTTTGCCTTTCGACTCAGCTCCTCTTCACCACAACGGTCCGATACAGCGACCGCATCACTGCAGACGCTGCACCGATCCACCTGTCAATCTCACGTTCCGTCCTCCCCTCACTCGTGAACAAGATCCCGAGATACTTGAACTCCTCCACTTGAGGCAGGGACTCTCCACCCATCTGGAGAGGGACAAGACGCCTTTTTCCAGTCGAGAACCACGACCTCGGACTTGGAAGAGCTGATCTTCATCCCAGCCACTTCACACTCGGCTGCAAACCGCCTCAGTGCTGCAGGTCCTGGTTCGATGGAGCCATCAGGACAACATCATCTACAAACATTAGAGATGATCCTGTGGTCCCCAAACCGGACCCTCTCCGGCTCCTGACTGCACTTAGAAATTCTGTCCGTAAATACATTGTACAGAACTGGTGACAAAGGGCGGCCCTGGCGGAGTCCAACATGCACCGAGAACAGGTCTGACTTACTGCCGGCAATGAAGACAGCTCCTGCTCCGGTCGTACAGAGACCGGACAGCCCTTAGAAAAGGACCCGGGACCCCAAACTCCCAGAGCACCCCCCACAGGACACCACGAGGGACATGGTCGAATGCCTTCTCCAGATCCACAAAACACATGTGGACTGGTTGGGCAAACTCCCATGAACCCTCGAGCGCCTGATGGAGAGTGTAGAGCTGGTCCAGTGTTCCACGGCCAGGACGAAAACCACACTGCTCCTCCTGGATCCGAGGTTCGACTATCGGCCGGATTCTCCTCCCCAGTCCCTGGCATAGACCTTACCGGGGAGGCTGAGGAGTGTGATCCCCCTGTAATTGGAACACACCCTCCGGTCCCCCTTCTTATACAGAGGGACCACCTCCCTGGGCTGTCAGTCCAGAGGTACTGTCCCCGACCGCCACACGATGTTGAAGAGGCGTGTCAGGGCAAGACAGCCCCACAACATTCAGAGACTTAAGGTACTCAGGACGGATCTTGTCCACCCCCGGAGCCTTGCCACCAAGGAGCTTTCCAACCACCTCAGTGACTTCGGCCAGGGTGATGGATGAGTCCGCCTCTGAGTCCCCAGCCTCGGCCTTCCTCCTCGGAAGACGTGACGGTGGGATTGAGGAGATCCTCAAAGTTTTCCTTCCACCGCCGGACAACGTCCCCAGTCGAGGTCAACAGCTCTCCCCCCGCACTGTAAACAGTGTTGGTGATGAACTGCTTCCCCCTCCTGAGGCGCCGGACGGTTTGCCAGAACATCTTTGAGGCCGTCCGATAGTCCTTCTCCATGGCCTCCCCGAACTCCTCCCAGCTCCGAGTTTTTGCCTCTGCGACCACATGAGCTGCAGCACGCTTGGCCCGCCGGTACCCATCAGCTGCTTCAGGAGTCCCCCGAGCCAGCAAGGCCCGATAGGACAGCATCCCTTACTTCCACCATCCACCACCAGGTTCGGGGATTACCGCCACGACAAGCACCACCGACCTTATGCCCACAGCTCCGAGCGGCCGCATCGACTATGGAGGTGGAGAACAGAGCCCACTTGGACTCCTTGTCCCCAACCTCCCCCGAAATCTGAGAGTAGCTCTCCCGGAGATGTGAGTTGAAAGTCCCTCTGACAGAGGCTCCACCAGACGTTCCCAACAGACCCTCACTACACGCTTGGGCCTGCCAGGTCTTTCCAGCTTCCTCCTCCGCCAGCGAACCCAACTCACAACCAGGTGGTGATCAGTTGACAGCTCAGCCCCTCTCTTCACCCGAGTGTCCAAGACACGTGGCCGGAGGTCAGATGACACGACTACAAAGTCGATCATCGACCTCCGGCCTAGGGTGTCCTGGTGCCACGTGCACTTATGGACACCCTTGTGCTCAAACATGGTGTTTGTTATGGACAAACTGGGACTAACACAGAAGTCCAATAACAAAACACTGCTCAAGTTCAGATCGGGGAGGCCGTTCCTCCCAATCACCCCTCTCCAAGTGTCACTGTCGTTGCCCATGTGGGCGTTGAAGTCCCCCAGGAGAACAACGGAGTCTCCGGTCGTTGCACTGTCTAGTACCCCTCCCAGGGACTCCAAGAATGCCGGGTACTCAGCACTGCTGTTCGACCCGTAGACCAACACCACAGTGAAAGACCTGTCCCTGACCCGAAGGTGCAGAGACACTCTCGCTCACTGGGGTGAACTATGAGCTGTGGGGCTATAAGCAAGCCCACACCAGCCCGCCACAGCTCCCCGTGGGCAACACCAGAAACATGGAGGGTCCAACTCCTCTCGAGTAGTCGGTACCAGAGCCCAAACTGTGCGTGGAGGTGAGGCCAACTATATCTAGATAGTACCTCTCAACCTCCCGCACAAGCTCAGGATCCTCCCCCCCAGTGAGGTGACATTCCATGTCCCTACAGCCAGGTTCTGTGCCCGTGGACTAGGTCGCCGAGGCCCCTGACCCCGACTGCCACATAGTACACTTTGCACCCGACCCCTATGAACCCCTCTGCGGGTGGTGAGCCCACACAGGAAGGCAGGCCCACGTCATCCCTTCGGGCTAAGCCCGGCCACCAGGTGCTCGCTTTCGAGCCCCAACCCCAGGCCTGGCTCCAGGGTGGGGCCCCGGCTGAGCCATACCAGGCGACGTCACTGTCCTTGTTATTGTACTGTTCACAGGGCTTCATGAGCTGCTCTTAGTCTGACCCGTCACCTTGGACCTGTTTGCCATGGGAGACCCTACCAGAGGCATGATGCCCCGGGACACATACTGTAGCTCCTAAGATCATTCAGATACACAAACTCCTCCACCACAGAAAGGCGGCAGTTCAGTGGGGAGAAGAATAATACAATGACAAACAATACAATCTAGATGAAGAAAAATGGGCCATTTTCTCAGTTTTCCCAGATTTTGTCAGAGTTAAGTCCAATTTATGGTTGTGCGTCAAATCGTCTGTGCGGGGCAGAATTTTCAGCCAATATGAAGATTGAGTAAAAGTTCATGCTGGAGCTGTTTGTGCTGCACTTTATTTTTTTTATTGTTTTCAAGGAAATTATTTTTTTTATATTTCATACATTTGCTGCTTATTTGAGAATATTTGATTTAACTTTACCAAGCAGCACTTTGCATTTATTTATTTATTTATTTTTTTGCCGTTTGTATAATGTTAAAACTAATTGTTGGTTTAATAAAAACACCAATAAACAACAAGCCAATAGTTTTGCATTTTGCTCCCAAACTGTACCGAAAATGACCCGAACCTTTACACCTCAACTGCAAACTAGTTCTGTTTTGGCACAGCGCCTTAAAATAAAATCCTCTTTTTCTTTTTACTTCTTTTAATCCTGACCCAGTTCTGGTTTAGTCCTAATCTCATTTTATACGACTTCCTGTGTTTTATTGTTTGTTCTGTTGACTTTTACACCTATATTGACTCTCCATATTTGGTCGTTCCTGTTTCCTGTCCGTTATGTCACCGGGTTTTACAGTTAGAGTTGATAAATCATTGCCCAACTCGTCTTTTGTATCTGTAACTGTAATATGAAATTCATTTCATATTTGAGGTGTAATAAATCGTCGCCGCGAGCGCCTCGTAAAAACCTGTTTGAACTGTTTGAAGGTTCGGCCTCTGTAAACAACCGAGTCAGATCCAGGTTCACTTTCAGTTCAGCGTGAGTGTCGTAATCTGCCTCTGTGTGTGTGTGTGTGTGTGTGTGTGTGTTTGAGCCGCGGCAGCAGAACCGTGAGCCTCCTCAGACTCTTCAGCTCCTCCTCATCGCCTAAAAAATCTCCAGTTTATGTCAAAAAGTAAAAAGTAAAAGTGGAATTGTGTTTAATGATTATGGTTTAATTTAAGAATAACTCGTCTAATCAGGGTTTGGACTTGTTAAACCAGGTCTAAACCAGGACTAAACCAGGTCTAAACCAGGTCTAAACCAGGACTAAAACTAAACCAGAACTGAACTATGACTAATCTATATCTAGACCAGATCTAAACCAGGACTAAACCAGGACTAAACTATGACTAAACCAGGACTAAACCAGATCTAAACCACGACTAAACTAGATCTAAACCAGGTCTAAACCAGGACTAAACTAGATCTAAACCAAGACTAAACCAGGTCTAAACCAGGACTAAACCAGGACTAAACCAGGTCTAAACCAGGACTAAACCAGGACTAAACTAAGACTAAACCAGGTCTAAACCAGGACTGAACCAGGACTAAATAAGGACTAAGCTTCAACTAAACCAGGACTGAACCAGGACTAAATAAGGACTAAGCTAGGACTAAACCAGAAACAGGACTAAACAAAACCAGGACTAAACTAGATCTAAACCAGGTCTAAACCAGGACTAAACTAGATCTAAACCAGGTCTAAACCAGGACTAAACTAGATCTAAACCAGGTCTAAACCAGGTCTAAATTACAACTAAACCAGGTCTAAGCCAGGACTAAACTATGACTAAACCAGGACTAAACCAGGACTAAACCAGAACTAAACCAGGACTAAACCAAGTCTAAACCAGGACTAAACTAGGACTGAACCAGGTCTAAACCAGGACTAAACACAATTTAACAAAGTTCTGAAACCTGCTTCTTTCCCTTGACACAGAAAGATTTAAACTTTACTGTGGAACATTCTAGCAAAAGCCACCACGTTTCCATGGCGACGAGCAGGCGGCGGCCTCACTACAAAGGTTCCGCAGTGCACCTTTAATCCTTCTCCAAACACACACACACACACTCGTCTGTTTGAGAGTTTGTTTTATTTCTTTTTTTTTTTTTTTTTTCGCTCCGTGTTTGCAGATCCTGACTCAGATCTGGGACTCGGACTCGGACTCGGACTCGGACTCGGACTCGGACTCTTGTGTAATCTTATCACACAAACGTCCCTGGATCAAATCTCTGGGCTTTGAACTCGATCCAAACACACACACGAGGAAAACGGCGAGTCCCAGCGATGACGGACGCACACGTGACTCACACAAAACACTAAACACACAGAGAACAGAGAGATGTTTTATTGATCCTCGAGGGAAATTATTTGGTCCCAAGTCACAAAATAAAATAAAATAATAATAAAAATGGTCATAAAAGGTTCAGAATAAATGTTTGGATTAAAAAAAAGTCGACTTTAATCAGGTTTATGATTTTGTTCCAGCAAAAAGTAACCATTAGACCAGGACTAAACCAGGACTAAACCAGGTCTAAACCGGGACTAAAACAGGTCTCAACCGGGAACTAAACCAGGTCTAAACTAGGTCTAACTAAACCCAGGGTCTAAACCAGGGTCTAAAACCAGGGTCCTAAACCAGGGACTGGTCTAAACCAGGTCTAAACCAGGGGTCTAAACCAGGACCTAAACCAGGACTAAACCAGGACTAAACCAGGGTCTAAACCAGGTCTAAAACCAGGGTCTAAACCAGGACTTAAACCAGGACTAAACCAGGACTAAACCAGGTCTAAACCAGGTCTAAACCAGGTCTAAACCAGGTCTAAACCGGGTCTAAACCAGGTTAAACCAGGGTCTAAACCAGGTCTAAACCAGGGTCTAAACCAGGACTCTAAACCAGGACTAAACCAGGACTAAACCAGGACTCTAAACAGGGTCTAAACCAGGACTAAACCAGGACTAACCAGGTCTAAACCAGGTCCTAAACCAGGGTCTAAACCAGGACTAAACCAGGGTCTAAACCAGGTCTAAACAGGGTCTAAACCAGGTCTAAACCAGGACTAAACCGGGACTAACCAGGGACTAAACCAGGTCTAAACCTAAACCAGGTCTAAACCAGGTCTAAACCAGGTCTAAACCAGGTCTAAACCAGGTCTCTAAACCAGGTCCTAAACCAGGTCTAAACCAGGTCTAAACCAGGTCTAAACCAGGTAAACCAGATCTAAACCAGGACTAAAACAGGTCTGAATCAGGACTAAACAAGGTCTAAACAAAACAAGGACTTTTCAGGGACTAGAGAAGGACTAAACCGGGTCTAAACCAGGTCTAAACCAGGTCCAAACCCTGTGGTGAGTGAGAGTTGTGGTATGGAGGTCAGTGTGTCAGAGTTTGACCGTCACGAGTTTAACCGTGACTTGCATTTTGACTCTATCAGAATAAAAGTCTGAGTCAGAGTCACGTTCCCTTTTGATTATTTATCCACCTTTAATCCCGATATGAGGTTTTTATTTTATCCACAGACGGAGGGAGGAGAAAACAACACAACTCAGAGTGACTCAAACTCACATGAACCGACCGGAACTCAACACGGACTCAAACACAAAAAACACTCCAAGGTCTTTTGTGAACTTCGAGTCACGTTATGAAGCTGTGACCTCGACGAAAACAGACCAGGACTTGGGTTTTGTTTCTTTCACGTGTTTGAGTAACTTTTTATTATGAGTCTGTTTACATCTGCAGAGCTCAAAATGCTCTGTTCCACCTTGTGATGTCATGAAGTGGGCATTTTCAAGTTTAGTTTAGTCCTTGTTTAGACCTGGTTTAGACCTGGTTTAGTCCTGGTTTAGACCTGGTTTTCTGGTTTTAGTCCTGGTTTAGACCTGGTTTAGTCCTGGTTTAGACCTGTTAGTTTGGTCCTGGTTGGTTTTAGACCTGGTTTAGACCTGGTTTAGTCCTGGTTTAGTCCTGGTTTAGACCTGGTTTAGTCCTGGTTTAGACCTGGTTAGTTCTGGTTTGGTCATAGTTTAGTCCTGGTTTAGACCTGGTTTTAGGTTTAGACCCTGGTTTAGACCTGGTTTAGTCCTGGTTTAGACCTCCTGGTTTAGACCTGGTTTAGACCTGGTTTAGTCCTGGTTTAGACCTGGTTTAGTCCTGGTTTAGTCCTGGTTTAGACCTGGTTTAGTCCTGGTTTAGACCTGGTTTTAGTCCTGGTTTAGGTTGGTTTAGTCCTGGTTTAGACCTTGGTTTAGTCCCTGGTTTAGTCCTGGTTTGTTTAGTCCTGGTTTAGTCCTGGTTTTAGACCTGGTTTAGACCTGGTTTAGACCCTGGTTTAGTCCTGGTTTAGACCTGGTTTAGTCCTGGTTTTTTAGACCTGGTTTAGTCCTGGTTTAGTCCTGGTTTAGTCTGACCTGGTTTAGTCCTGGTTTTAGTCCTGGTTTAGTCCTGGTTTAGTCCTGGTTTAGTCCTGGTTTAGGTTTAGACCTGGTTTAGTCCTGGTTTAGTCCCCTGGTTTACCTGGTTTAGACCTGGTTTAGTCCTGGTTTAGACTTGGTTTAGTCCTAGTTTAGTCCTGGTTTACACCTGGTTTAGACCTGGTTTAGACCAGGTTTAGGGTTTAGTCCAGGTTTAGTCCAGGTTTTGGGCACATCCATCCTCTGCCTGTCTGTCTCTCTGGTCCCTGTCTGTGTCTCTGGGATCATGTCCAGACTTGTCTTGGACTTGTCAGGACTTGTCTCAATTCTCCATTGTTCTGTTGGTAAAATGATCCGTCTGTTTAATGATGCCACACGGACGCAGCCAGGAGCCAGGAACGACAGGATCAGCACCTGTCACGTCACAGCATCACAGAGAGCTCAGGTGCTCGTGATGCTCGTGATGCTCGTGATGCTCGTGATGCTGGTGATGCTGGTGATGCTCGTGATGCTCGTGATGCTGGTGATGCTGGTGATGCTCGTGATGCTCGTGATGCTGGTGATGCTCGTGATGCTGGTGATGCTGGTGATGCTCGTGATGCTCGTGATGCTCGTGATGCTCGTGATGCTCGTGATGCTCGTGATGCTCGTGATGCTGGTGATGCTCGTGCTGCGTTCACTTGTGCTCAGGACTCTGGGAAAAACCAACATCCACCTCGAGAAAGTTCAGAATCAAAGACTCGGGCCAGTTCTGGTGGACATGAAACTTTCTCGGGCTCCATATTTGCCCGACTGTTGCGATGGAATAAATTTACAACGGATGTCGGGAGAATTGACTCAGATTTATCCACTTCTGATGTTCAACAGAAACATAACACCGAGCTAACACCGAGCTAACGCCGAGCTAACACCGAGCTAACACCGAGCTAACACCGAACTAACACCGAACTAACACCGAACTAACACCGAACTAACACCGAACTAACACCGAGCTAACACTAACACCGAACTAACACCGAACTAACACCGAACTAACACCGAACTAACACCGAGCTAACACCGAGAACTAACACCGAGCTAACACCTAACACCGAACTAACACCGAGCTAACACCGAACTAACACCGAGCTAACACCGAGCTAACACCGAACTAACACCGAGCTAACACCGAGCTAACACCGAGCTAACACCGAGCTAACACCGAACTAACACCGAACTAACACCGAACTAACACCGAACTAACACCGAGCTAACACCGAGCTAACACCGAACTAACACCGAGCTAACACCGAACTAACACCCGAACTAACACCGAACTACACCGAACACGAGCTAACACCGAACTAACACCGAGCTAACACCGAGCTAACACCGAACTAACACCGAACTAACACCGAACTAACACCGAACTAACACCGTAACCCGAACTAAACACCGAGCTAACACCGAACTAACACCGAACTAACACCGAACTAACACCGAACTAACACCGAGCTAACACCGAGCTAACACCGAACTAAAACTACACGAAACTAACACCGAGCTAACACCGAACTAACACCGAGCTACTAACACCGAACTAACACCGAGCTACACAACCGAACTAACACCGAACTAACACCGAGCTAACACGAGCGAACTAACAACACACGAACTAACACCGAACTAACACCGACTAAACACGAGCTAACACCGAGCTAACACCGAACTAACACCCGAACTAACACCGAGCTAAACACCGAACTAACACCGAACTAACACCGAACTAACACCGAGCTAACACCGAGCTACACACCGAGCTAACACCGAACTGAGCTAACACCGAACTAACAACTAACACTAACACCGAGCTAACACCGAACTAACACACCGAACTAACACCGAACTAACACCGAGCTAAACAAAACCGAACTAAACACCGAGCTAACACCGAACTAACAACCGAGCTAACACCGAACTAACACGAAACTAACACCGAGCTAACACCGAACTACACCGAACCGAGCTAACACCGAGCTAACACCGAACTAACACCGAGAACTAACACCGAACTAACACCGAACTAACACCGAAAACTAACACCGAGCTAACACCGAACTAACACTAACACGAGCTAACACCGAACTAACACCCGAGCTAACACCGAGCTAACACCGAAACTAACACCGAGCTAACACCGAGCTAACACCGAGCTAACACACCGAGCTAACACCGAACTAACACCCGAACTAACACCGAACTAACACCGAGCTATACACCGAGCTAACACCGAACACGAGCTAACACCGAGCTAACACCGAGCTAACACCGAACTAACACCGAACTAACACCCGAACTAACAAAACGAGCTAACACCGAGCTAACACCGACTAACACTTAACAAGCTAACACATTTAATGAATAATAAAAAAAAACTATATATGTATATACTATCAATATATATCTATATATATCTATATATCTATATATATATCTATATATAGATATATAGATATATTGATAGTCGAAGTTCTTGAGGTAGTTTGCAAATCAACTCACTCATGATGCATACACATTTAATTAATTAGTTGAAATACAAAAAATAAAATAAATAAATAAGTAATAAAATAAAATACTCATAAAAATATATATTTATTAAAAAGAAATTTAAAAAAAAATGTAAGATTTTTTGTTTAAAACAAACAAAACAAAACAAAACAAAAAAACACCACAGTGATCCACAATTTGACGAAGATGTTTATATTATTTATTTTAATTTTATTATCATTATTTTTTATTCCATGAGCCCCTCTTGTCACAGCCGGACACATTGTCATTAACAGATGTTCACATGAGCTGAGGAGGAGGTGAAGTGTCTTGCTCATGGACACAACAACAGAATGACTTTTTGGAGAAAAGAATCATGGACCAAGAATCATTCATTTATTTGCTTCAGATCTAATGTGGCGTGAACAGCCCCCGTCGCCCCTGTCGCCCCTGTCGCCCCTGTCGCCCCTGTCGCCCTGTCGCCCCTGTCGCCCCTGTCCCCTGTCGCCTCCCGTCCCTCCTCTGCTCCTGTCAGTCGTGTTTGATTGACGCTTTGACAGGGGCTTCGTCTCACTGAGCATGTCCAGACTTGTCCCTGTCTGCACCCGCCCTGCCCCCCCACCACACACACACACACACACACACACACACACACACACACACACACACACACACACACACACACACACACACACACACACACACACACAACACACACACACACACACACACACACACACACCACACACACACACAGAACACACACACACACACACACACAACACAACACAACACACACACACACACACACACACACACACAGACACACACACACACACACACACACACACACACACACACACACACACACACACACACACACACGACACACAGACACAACACACACACACACACACACACCACACACACACACACAATCACACACTGGTTCATCCTCCATCACTCTTACATTTCCTCTCCCAGTGAAGTCGGATCTGTTTTCCGCTCTCTCCATCTCTCCTTCGCTTCCTCTCTCCTTCTCTCCTCTTTCCCTCTTTCCATCTATTTCTCTCCTTTCCTCCCTGTCTCTTGTCTTCTTTCTTTCCTTCTCTCCTCCACTCCCTCTCTCTCTCATCTTCTCTCCTCTCCTCCTCTCTCCTTTTCTTCTCTCCTCCACTCCTTCTCTCCTTCTCTCCTTCTCTTCTCTTCTCTCCTGCTCTTCTTCTCTCCCTCTTCTCCTCTCCTTTTCTCCTTCTCTCCTCCACTCCCTCTCTCCTTCGTTCTTCTCTCCATCTTTCTTTTCTCCTCTCCTCCACTCCCTCTCTCTTCTTCTCTCCTCTCCATCTCTCTTCTCCTCTCTTTTCCACTTTTAAAATACTTCATACGATAAAAATGAATCAACATTAACACTGAACAAAAACGACTTATTTACGTATTTTAAACTGAAAATTTGCACCACAACTGTCCAGAACCTGAATATATCTAATACTTTATATATTTGTACTAAATATAATAGTACTTTTATACTTGTACTAAATATAACTAGTACTTTTATATACTTGTACTGAACTTCCAGTGATTCTTCCTCCTCCCTCTCTCCTTCTCTTCTTTGCTACTTCTCATCCTCTCTCTCTCTCCCTCTCTCTCTCTACTGCTCTCTCCTTTTCTCCTCCTCTCCTTCTCTCTCCCTCTCTCGTCCCTTTCCTCCATCATTCCTTCTCTCCTTCTCTCCCTCGCTCCTTCTCTCCCCCCTGTCCTCCCTCATTCCTTCTCTCCTTCTTTCCTTCTCCTCCCTTGTTCCTTCTCTCCTTCCCTCTCTCCTCCCTCGTTTCTTCTCTCTCCCTCTCTCCCTCTCCTCCTTCCCTCGCTCCTTCTCTCCCTCTCCTCCCTCGTTCCTTCTCTCCTTCTTTCCTTCTCCTCCCTTGTTCCTTCTCTCCTTCCCTCTCTCCTCCCTCGTTCCTTCTCTCTCTCCTCTCTCCCTCTCCTCTTCTCTCTCTCTCTCCCTCTCCTCCCTCTTCCTTCTCTCCCTCTCTCCTTCTCTCCTTCTCCTCCCTCGTTCCTTCTCTCCTTCTCCTCCTTGTTCCTTCTCTCCTCCCTCGTTCCTTCTCTCCCTCTCTCCTTCTCTCCTTCTCTCCCTCTCCTCCCTTTTCCTCTCTCCCTCTTCCTCCTCTCTCTCCTCCTCCCTTCCTTCCCTCTCCTCCCTCATTCCTCCTTCTCTCCCTCCCTCGTTCCTTCTCTCCCTCTCTCCTTCTCTCCTTCTCTCCCTCTCTCTTCTCTCTCTCTCCTCTCCCTTCCTTCTCTCCCTCTCCTCCCTCTCTCTCCTCCCTCGTTCCTTTTCTCCTTCCCTCTCCTCCCTCATTCCTCCTTCTCTCCTCCCTCGTTCCTTCTCTCCCTCCTCGATTCCAAGGAAAGGTTTTATCTTTCAGCAGCTGTTACGTGCACGCCCCTGTGAGCGTGCACGCTCGCAGGGGCGTGCACGAGGAGGATTTTCAGAGTGCGCACGTGTCCCA
>NW_026571299.1:3261061-3263561 GCF_026225935.1 Boleophthalmus pectinirostris | reverse complement strand
TTTTTTTTTTAGGAATTTTGCACATTTTTTTATTTATTTTTTTTTTGGGGGGGGGTGAGAATCCAAAATCGCGTTACCGTGACGACCTCTAATCCCCCGAGTCTAACTGCTGTCGTAGTTTTTTTTTTGCAATAATCCCCCGTAAATGATCGTTAAGAGTCCGCAGGAAGTGCTCGCAGTAAAAGTACGCAAGTGTGTAGGTGTCCCTTTTATCTTGGCAGTACATTTACACACCTGTACTGCGTGTGTGTACTACGAGCGTGTACTGCGTGTGTGTGTACTGCGTTTGTGTAGATAAGGCAGGTCTGAACGCCGCCCGCCCACACACCTGTTCCCATGGGACTGAACCCGCTTCACTTTCACCTGAACGACAGGACGGGCGTGCACGTGAAGGAGGGGCGTGCACGAGAGAGAGTGAAGGAGAGAGGGAAAAAAGAGAGGAAGAGAGAGAGAGAGAAAGAGAAGAGTGCAAGAGTTTTGTCTTAGAAAAAGAAAGAAACTGTCATTTTAACTGACATTTTTTAACATTTACTAAAACATGAAGAGGGGCGTGCACGTGAAGATGAGTGTGCACGTGAAAGGGAAAGAGAGAGTGAAAAAAGAGAGGAAAAGAGGAAGAGGGACGGAGAGAGTGAGGAGAGAGGGATGAGAGAGAGAGAGAGAGAAGAGAGAGAGAGAGAGAGAGAGAGGAGGGAAGAGTGGGAGAGAGGAGAGGAGAGAGAGAGAGAGAGAGGAGAGAGGAGAGAGAGAGAGGAGGAAAAGAGAGAGGAGGACGAGAGAGTGAGGAGAGAGAGGAGAGAGAGAGAGAAGAGAGAAGGAGAGAGAGAGAAAAAGAGGAGAGAGAGAGAGAGAGAGAGAGGGAGAGAGGAAAGAGAGAGGAAGGAGAGAGAGGAGAGAGAGAGAGAGAGAGAGAGAGAGAGAGGAGAGAGAGAGAGGAGAGAGAGAGAGGAGGAGAGAGAGAGGAGGGAGAGAGGAAGGGAGGAGGAGAAAGAGAGAGAGGAGGAGAGGAGAGAGAAGAGGAGAGAGGAGGGAGAGAGAGGGAGGAAGAAGGGGGAGAGGAGAGAAGAGAAAGAAAGGGAGGGTGGGAGGGAGGGGAGGGGGGGAGAGAGAAGAGAGAGAGAGAGAGAGAGAGAGGATTTGAGAGTGAGAGAAGGGGTGAAGAGAGTAGAAAAAAGAGAGGAGAGTGAGGGAAGGAGAGGAGGAAGAGAGAGAGAGAAAGAGGAGCGCAATGTGAGGTGAAGAGAAACTTTTTGAAAACAACACAAAAAATATTTGCCGGTGAAGAGGAGCGTGCAAGGGAGAGAGAAGAGAGTGAAAAAAAGAAGGAAAGAGGGAGAGGAGGAAGAGAGGAGAGAAGTGGGGAGAGAGAGGAGAGAGGAAAGAGAGAGGAGAGAAGAGGAGAGGGAGGAAGGGAGGAGAGAGAGAGAGAGAGGGAAGAGAGAGAAGAGAGGAGAGAGAGGGAGGGAGGGGGAGGAGGAGGGAGGGAGGGAGAGAGGAGAGAGAGAGAGGGGAGGGGGAGAGAGAGGGAGGGAGGAGGAGAGAGAGGAGAGGGAGAAAGGAGAAAGAGAGGGAGGAGAGGGAGGAGAGAGGAGAGAGGAGGAGAGAGAGAGGAGAGAGAAGAGGAAAGAGAGAGGAGAGAGGAAAGGGAGGAGGGAGAGAGAGAGCAGGAGGAGGGAGAGGAGAGAGGAGGAGAGAGAGAGAGAGAGAGGAGAGGATGGGAAAGAGAGAGGGAGGGAGAGAGTGAGAGAGGAGAAGAGGGAGGGAGGAGAGAGGAGAGAGGGAGAAGGGGTGAAGGGTGAGAGAAAAAGAGAGGGAGAGAAGAGGGTGATGCAGAAAGTGATGGGGAAGGAGGAAGAAAGAGAGAGAGAAGAGAGAGACTGTTTAGTGAAACGACATAATATTAACATTTACTAAACATAAAGAGGGGCGTGCACGTGAAGAAGAGGGGTGTGCACGAGAGAGAGAGAGAACGAGAGAGTAAGAAGAGAGGAAGGAAGGGAGGGAGGAAAAGAGAGAGAGTGCGAGAGATCCGTTTTAGAAAAAGAAAGAAAGAAAGTATAATTTTAACTGTGGTATATTTAAACATTTACTATAACACGAAGGAGGGGCGTGCACGAGAAAGAGAGGTGTGCACGTGAAAGAGAGAGAGTGAGAAGAGAGGAAAAGAAGAAGAGAGGAAAAAGAGAGAGAGAGAGAAAAGAGAGAGAGAGTGGAGGATGTGTCTAGAAAAAGAAAGAGAAAGTATAATTTTAACTGATATATTTAAACATTTACTGAAACATGAAGAGGGGCGCACGTGAAGAGGGGCGTGCACGTGAAGAGGGGCGTGCACGTGAAGAAGTACTGCAGTACTTTTACTACTGCCCAAAATGAAGCTACTACTACTACTTCTACTACTTCTACTACTACTATTACTACTACTATCACTACTACGCTACTACTACTATTACTATTTATTACTTCTATATTACTATACTTTCTATACTTACTGTATACTGCT
>NW_026571299.1:3178561-3253561 GCF_026225935.1 Boleophthalmus pectinirostris | reverse complement strand
ACTTAGTCTGTGTGTAAATCAGTGTTTCCCAAAGACTGGGTCGTGATCCTCCGGTGGGTCACAAGTAAAGCTGGGCTGGGCGCTAACCCTCTCAGGCTCAAATAAAATTTTAGTAACAGGAAAAAGCTGATATTTGGGGAAAATGATCATATGGGGCAGTAATACACAATCCTGACTTTTTGTTTGAGAGACCTTCACATGTAGTGAGTTCTGGGATGTTGCAGCATTGGTCCGGTGGTAAATTAACACTGAAGACTGAAAATGATATGAACACTCACTTTATGTGTTTACCACTTTTCATAACAATGAAAACATAAAGCTCAGTGTAACAGCTTTACAGCGGCAGAACAACATCACTTTTTCGTGTGGTACTCCAAGAAACAATGTTTATCCTTTGTAAACAACAAAAGTACTTTACACTTCTGACAGGCCGTTTGCGTGTAGCCACATGCACAGTCTGCATCGTCCACGTTTATCAGCATGGATGGGAAAAAGGCTCCTGAGTAAAAAAAAGCTCATAAAATATGAATGTGGAGTAAGTAGGTAATTGGCATTTAGCCGTTGCAAATCTGCAACTTCTGCCTGGAGAGAGTTAATATGGTATTACAGTATCCCACAGTATCAAAAAATAGCAACGGAATCAGTTTTATTACTGTCACTCAAAAAAAAATCTGCAGCACATTAGGACCTAATACAGTCGTCCCTGACTGTATCGCGGTTCACTTTTCGTGGTCTCGCTGTTTTGCGGATTTTTTTAGTGCAATTTTGCATGTTTTTTTAGACAGTGTATGAACAAGTATTGCCCTCCTCTCGCTGCGTCCTGATTGGCTAAAGGACTCCTGTCTCCTGTTCAGTACAGAATGTGTTCAGCCAAATTTACATAAATGTTGGATCTGTATCAGTGTGATTCTGAAGTGTTGTATGTTTGCAAGTTTTCTCCTTGACAAAACCCACAATGTCGACGAAATGTTCTGCACCGACAAAGTCTCCTGCGCTCGCACCCGAAAGACAGAGGAAGATGTAAACCATCGCACAAAAAGTTGGACTTCTGGACACGCTGAAGGAAGAGAGAAGTTACGCAGCTGCAGCAGAGTCTTGGACCAGGTCGAGTCCCCGTAAATAGTTGCTGAAACAAGAACTTAAAGCGCAATCGGGTGACAGCCGCACTTTGTGAGGTGCAGAGCTGAGCCGGCCCTTTCTCCTACAGTCACCTTTGAGCCTGTACCGACAGTGAGTCCTGGTTCAGTTCTTGTTCAGTCCTGGATTAGTCCTAGGTTAGTCTTGGGTTCGTCCATGGTGTGGGCAGCGCAACAGTTTGATATAATCTCGGGTTAACGGGCGGGTGTGGTCCTGTACTGCGCGGGTGCGGGTCTCCAAAAATGGACCTGTGCAGGACTCTGCGCTGTCGGGCTCCATTACGGAATAAACTAATCTTCGGTTCGTTACATAAAGAAGGAGGAAAATAACAAAAGGACGACAGCAGCAATAAGCTTTAAGTCTGAGAAAAGTGTATAAAGTTTGTGCTGAGGGGTTTTACAGACTTAAAACAGATAGAATCATTGTAACATATAAAGTCGACTACTTCACGGGTTAGTTTTAGAACATAACCCCCGTGACAAACGAGGGACCACTGTATAATATTTATAATTTATTGATCCCTACATTAGTTTGCTCAGCACAAATGAACGTGCGGTTGTATTTCAAATTTAATGTTGTCACAATTTAATATTACACATCATTATATTACTTGCGTTTATTCAGTTCCAGGGGATTTTATTGTCTTGAAAAACATGTATTCTTATGTATTGAAAGCAGGCTCGCTTCTCCACAGATCTGACCTGTAAGCACGGCCCTGTTTGACTATGGGACATTTCAGCGAGAGCATTTCCATGGAGATTGGCACCAGAAAAGTTACGCAGTGCACCTTTATTAACAACTTAAGCCGTGTTTTCCCTCCAGAACTGTCGTATGTCGCAGTGCAGAGCGAGGGATTCTGGGAAATGTAGTTTTTGTAACTTTCAGTCGGTCAGATGTCGTAATTCTGCAGCTGCGAGTCTCAGAGGGATAAATGTTTTCTGTCGATCTGGAATCGTTTCGTGTTTCAGGTCAAGCCAACAAACAAACTCTGTATGAATAAAAATAAAAATAAATAAATAAATGACAATGTTATTTTCTCCTTTAGAACATTCCGGTCCGTGTCCGTGTCTTCTCCGGTGTCCGTGTTTCCCAGAGCGATCGGGTTTCACTGCCGGCGTCTTCCAAACATATCTCAGAGCGCCACATGATCAGAGTTGGGAGAAACGCGTTAGAAAAGTAATAAATTACAGTAATGCAGTAATGTTCGGAATTACATGGAAAAAAATTTGAATATTTGACTGTGTACAAATGTCAATAACGCGTGTCACAATGTTTTTTTAACCTGGATTGAAGTGGTGGGTTTTTAGTTTTTCTTCGTACAAATTCGCTAAAATCACGGCGTTATCAGCAGCGGTGAAACGCCGGAGACGCCCGTGTAGACCGTCAGGTGACCGCGGGCGAAAGGACCGACGCAGAACTCCACGAACCACGGAGCGAAGAGCAGCCGACGCCTGATCGGGCCTTTCAGACACGCTGTTCCACAGGCTCGGGGTTCTCTCAGGGGAGGTCCGATATTCCAAGTTCTAGTACAAGATTAGTCCTGGTTTAGATCTGGTTAAGTCCTGGTTTAATGCTGGTTTAGTCCTGGTTCAGTCCTGGTTTAATGCTGGTTTAGACTTGGTTCAGTTTTGGTTTAGTCCTAGTTTAGTCCTGGTTTAGTCCTCATTTAGACCTAGTTTAGACCTGGTTCTGCCCTGATTCAGCTCTGGTTTAGTCCTAGTTTAGTCCTGGTTTAGATCTGGTTTAGTCCTAGTTTAGTCCTGGTTTAGACCTGGTTTAGTTGTGGTTTAGTCTGGGTTCAGCTCTGGTACAGTTTTGGTTTAGACCTAGTTTAGTGCTGGTTTAGTCCTGGTTTAGTCCTGGTTAAGTCCTGGTTAAATCCTGGTTTAGTCCTGGTTTAGTCCTGCTTTAGTCGTAGTTTAGATCTGGTTTAGAACTAGTTCAGCCCTGGTTCAGTGCTGGTTTAATCCTGGTTTAGACCTAGTTTAGTCCTGGTTTAGTCCTGGTTTAGTCCTGTTTTAGTCCTAGTTTAATCCTGGTTTAGTCCTGTTTTAGTCCTAGTTTAGTCCTGGTTTAGTCCTGTTTTAGTCCTAGTTTAGTCCTGGTTTAGTCCTCTTTTAGTCCTAGTTTAATCCTGGTTTAGTCCTGTTTTAGTCCTAGTTTAGTCCTGGTTTAGTCCTCTTTTAGTCCTAGTTTAATCCTGGTTTAGTCCTGGTTTAGTCCTAGTTTAGTCCTAGTTTAGTCCTGTTTTAGTCCTAGTTTAGTCCTGTTTTAGTCCTAGTTTAGTCCTGTTTTAGTCTAGTTTAGTCCTGTTTAGTCCTGTTTTAGTCTAGTTTAGTCCTGTCCTAGTTTAGTCCTGGTTTAGTCCTAGTTTAGTCCTGGTTCAGTCTTTAGGATTGTGTTTTTTGTTCTCTCCCCCTCCCTTTTCTGTTTCAGAGCTTGAGTGTGGCAGGGGGCGTGGCTGGCTTTTTCCGGAGCAGACGAGACACACCTGCAATCAATCCCTTCATCTACCTCAGTATTTAGCCCTGGTCTTTCTCATCACCACTTTCCAGATAATTCCGTCCTGTTCGGTTAGCGTCACCTGGCTCTTGGATTTATTCACGTATTGCTTCTTGTTCGTCCTGGATTTACCTACTCCTGTTTTCTCCCAGGTGTCTCCTGATCGTCTGCCTTTGCCTCCGGAGAAGTTGGCCAGCTCCCTGCCTCCTCATCCTGCCTGTGTTTGTACAATAAACTGCTTAAACTTGACTTTGTTCCGATTCTGCTTTTGGGTCCCTCGTCCCCCACCTTAACACAGTCCTAGTTTATTCCTTTTTTAGTCCTGGTTCAGTCCTGGTTTAGTCCTGGTTTAGTCCTGTTTTAGTCCTTTTAGTCCTAGTTTAGTCCTGTTTTAGTCCTAGTTTAGTCCTGTTTTAGTCCTAGTTTAGTCCTGTTTAGTCCTGTTTTAGTCCTAGTTTAGTCCTAGTTTAGTCCTGTTTTAGTCCTAGTTTAGTCCTGGTTTAGTCCTGGTTTAGTCCTGGTTTAGTCCTAGTTTAGTCCTAGTTTTAGTCCTAGTTTAGTCCTGTTTTAGTCCTAGTTTAGTCCTGTTTTAGTCCTGGTTCAGTCCATATGCGGCGCAGAAGTTCATCCTCTTCACATTTATTTTGTTGAGATTAAATTAAAGTTAAAATGTTTTTCCAGTTTAAACTCATATTGTGTCATATTGTGACGTAACGAATCACTTTAAAACGACAGAAACACGTCATAAATAAATAAATACATTTTCACTTGTCCGACAGTCCAGGGCCCGGACCGAGAGCGCGGAACATTCCAGACGAGGAGGAGGAAAAGGGAGTATCCTCCATGTGTTCAACTCTTCCCTGGAACTTGTCCTGAGGGGAACAGTGAAGAAAACTGGACGCTGCTTGTGACTTCACTGGAAATGTGTCATTATTTTGATAAATGATTGTCTGTTTTCCCAAAGAGAAGTGGAGTGAAGTCACCCAGAGTGTTCACATCCAGTCAAATGAAGCTCACTGAGGCCCGGGAGAAAGGAAAGGAATTTATTTACGGACAAAACAGTGAAATAAAATAATATATGAATGTTTATTTATGAAGGGTAAGGTGCATGCGGCTTTGGTCCAGTGCGGGACTAAGGATGGAAATGAATAAATGTACAAGTCCTGGTTTAGTCCTAGTTTAGACCTGGTTTAGTCCTGACATAGTTCTATTTTAGTTTATTCATTTCACTGCACATTTGTATATTTTTTATTAAAGGGACAAAGCCGAAGATCATGTAAGAGACACAGATTAAACTCGGACTAAACCAGGACTATATCAAGTCTATTTCAGGTCTAAACCAGATGTAATTTAGGACTATATCAGGTCTAAAGACAGGTCTAAACCAGGTCTAAACCAGGACTAAAAACAACAGATCTAAATTAGAACTAAACTAGGGCTTAACCAGGACTAACCTTGGTCTAAAAATAAACTACTTTATCAGGTCTAAACCAGGACTAAACCAGGACTAAACCAGGTTTAAACCAGGTCTAAACCAGGTCTAAACCAGGTCTAAACCAGGACTAAATCAGGACTATATCAGGACTAAACCAGGTCTAAACCAGGACTAAACCAGGACTAAACCAGGACTACATCAGGTCTAAACCAGGTCTAAACCAGGACTAAACCAGGACTACATCAGGTCTAAACCAGATCTAAACCAGGACTAAACCAGGACTAAACCAGGACTATTCAGGTCTAAACTAGGTCTAAACCAGGTCTAAACCAGGACTAAACCAGGTCATAACTACGACTAAATCAGGACTAAACTTGGTCTAAACCAGGACTAAACCAGGTCTACTAAACCAGGTCTAAACCAGGTCTAAACCAGGTCTAAACCAGGACTAAACCAGGACTATATCAGGTCGATTTCAGGTCTAAACCAGGATTAGACCAGGACTAAACCAGGTCATAACTACGACTAAATCAGGACTAAACTTGGTCTAAACCAGGTTTAAACCAGGTCTAAACCAGGTCTAAACCAGGTCTAAACCAGGACTAAACCAGGACTACATCAGGTCTAAACCAGGACTAAACCAGGACTAAACCAGGACTACATCAGGTCTAAACCAGGTCTAAACCAGGACTAAACCAGGACTACATCAGGTCTAAACCAGGTCTAAACCAGGACTAAATCAGGTCTAAACCAGGTCTAAACCAGGACTAAACCAGGACTAAACC
The DNA here is from genome assembly GCF_026225935.1 of Boleophthalmus pectinirostris. Taxonomy (NCBI): domain Eukaryota; kingdom Metazoa; phylum Chordata; class Actinopteri; order Gobiiformes; family Gobiidae; genus Boleophthalmus; species Boleophthalmus pectinirostris. Next base: position 3,247,702 of record NW_026571299.1, on the reverse strand, counting down.
AGGACTACATCAGTTCTAAACCAGGTCTCTAAACCAGATCTAAACCAGGACTAAACCAGGACTAAACCAGGACTATATCAGTTCTAAACCAGGTCTAAACCAGATCTAAACCAGGACTAAACCAGGACTAAACCAGGTCTAAACCAGGACTAAACCAGGACTAAACCAGATCTAAACCAGATTTAGGACTATATCAGGTCTAAAGACAGGTCTAAACCAGGTCTAAACCAGGACTATATCAGGTCTAAACCAGATCTAAAATCTCTGTTCTGATTTTTACAGTTTTAAAAAAGATAAAAAACAGAAATGGCTCATGTCACTTCTGGAGAGTTCAGCCTGAGACGAGACGAAGACGAGACGAAGACGGAGACGGAGACGGTTTCTCCACATAAACTTCTGATCTGTCTCCATGGAAACCAGCAGATGACACCATCAGATCTGTGGAGAGGCGAGGCCCGTTCACTCATCATAAAGTGTGTTTTACTGCGACAGAAAGATTAAAAACATTCAGTAAATCCTTAAATGTTCTTCTTAACTTGACCTGGTTTTTGTCTGTTTTTTGTTTTGTTTTTTAAATCTGCAGAGCTGAAGTCGTCGTTTGTGTTTGTACCTCGATGTTTGTTTGGGTTTAACCACACTGACAGAGCAGAGTTCTCATAAGTCTCAGACCTCAAGAACCGAGTGTGCAGAGCTCAGACCTGCACCACGACCTGAGGCACGACCTGAGGCGCAGACGACAAAGACCTGACTCAACCAAAAAGGGTCAGAGGAGGAGAGGAGAAGAAAAAAAGGTCAGAGAAAGAAAAGAAAGAGGAGAGGGTCAGAGGAGAAGAAGAGGAGAAAGGTCAGAGGAGAGAGAGAAGAAGGAGAAGAAAAGTTAGAGGAGGAGAGGGGTCAGGGGAAGAGAAGAAGGGTCAGATGAGGAGAAGGAGGTCATAAGAGGAGAAGAAAGAGGAGAGGGTCAGAGGAGGAGAAGAGGACTGGGATCAGAGGAGAAGAGAAGGTCAGAGGAGGAGAAGAAACATCAGAGAAGAGGAGCAGAGGGTCAGAGAAAGAAAAGAGCAGAGGAGAGGGTCAGAGGAGGAGAAGGTCAGAGGAGGAGAAGCAGGAGGAGAGGAAAGGAGGAGAAGAAGGGTTAGATGAGAAGAAGAGGAGACAAAAGGTCAGAGAAGAGGTGCAGAGGGTCAGAGAAAAAAAGAGCAGAGCAGAGGGTCAGAGGAGGAGGAGAGAAGAAAGTTCAGAGGAGGAGAGGGTCAGAAGAAAAGAAGGTCAGAGGAGGAGAAAAAAGAGGAGAGGGTCAGAAGAAAAGAACGTCAGAGGAGCAGAGGGTCTGAGGAGAAGAGAGTCAGAGGAGGAGAAGATGAGGAGAAGGGTCAGAGGAGGAGAAGAAAGACAAGAAGGTCAGAAAAGGAGAAGAAAGTTAGAGGAGAAGAAGGGTCAGAGAAAGAAAATAGCAGAGGAGAGGGTCAGAAGAAAAGAAGGTCAGAGGAGGAGAAGAAAGGTACAGGGGAGAAGAGAAGAAGGTGAGAGAAGGAGAAAAGGGAGAAGGAGGAGAGGGTCAGAAGAAAAGAAGGTCAGAGGAGCAGAGGGTCAGAGGAGGAGAGGGTCAGAAGACTCTTCAGAAGAACAAACCTTCGTTGAGTCGCTCTCGGCGTTGAAGCGTGTGAAGCGTCTCTTTCGTTGGCGGTGAATCGTCTGTTCTTCGTGGCGTCGTGTTTGTTTTGGTTCGGTTCTGTGAGCAGATCTCTGACTCCTCGCCTCCCGTGACCTGCGACCTCTGCGACCTCTGCGACCTCTGCGACCTCTGCGACCTCTGCGACCTCTGCGTTTGTGCGGATGAAAGGAGCGCTGTGATTGGCCGAGAGACTGAGATCAGCTGTCGTCCCGAGACTCAAACCTCCCAAACCCGACTCTTGTGAGGTTCAAGTTCTGACGCTGTTTCCTCCTCAAAAACAAACCTGGACTTGAGTTTTTTTTCCAGTAAATCTTTATTATTGTTCTGTGTCGTAGAGTTCAAGACCCAGACCAGCCTTGAGACTGTTTTTTTGAGGTCTCGATCTCGGTCTTGAAGGTGCTTGGACTCGGTCTTGAAGGTGCTTGGACTCAGTCTTGAAGGTGCTTGGACTCAGCCTTGAAGGCGCTTGGTCTCGGTCTTGAAGGCGCTTGGACTCGGTCTTGAAGGCGCTTGGACTCGGCCTTGAAGGCGCTTGGACTCGGCCTTGAAGGCGCTTGGACTCGGTCTTGAAGGGGCTTGGTCTCGGTCTTGAAGATGCTTGTTCTCGGTCTTGAAGGTGCTTGTTCTCGGTCTTGAAGGCGCTTGGACTCGGCCTTGAAGGCGCTTGTTCTCGGTCTTGAAGGCGCTTGGACTCGGCCTTGAAGGTGCTTGGACTTGGTCTTGAAGGCGCTTGGTCTCGGTCTTGAAGGTGCTTGGTCTCGGTCTTGAAGGCACTTGTTCTCGGCCTTGAAGGTGCTTGTTCTCGGCCTTGAAGGTGCTTGTTCTCGGTCTTGAAGGTGCTTGGACTTGGTCTTGAAGGTGCTTGTTCTCGGTCTTGAAGGCGCTTGGTCTCGGTCTTGAAGGTGCTTGGTCTCGGTCTTGAAGGCGCTTGGACTCGGTCTTGAAGGTGCTTGTTCTTGGTCTTGAAGGCGCTTGGACTCGGTCTTGAAGGTGCTTGTTCTCGGTCTTGAAGGTGCTTGGACTCGGTCTTGAAGGTGCTTGTTCTCGGTCTTGAAGGCGCTTGTTCTCGGTCTTGAAGGCGCTTGGTCTCGGTCTTGAAGGTGCTTGTTCTCGGTCTTGAAGGCGCTTGTTCTCGGTCTTGAAGGTGCTTGTTCTCGGTCTTGAAGGTGCTTGGACTCGGTCTCGTCTCAGTCCTTGGTTTTGGTTCAGTCCTGGTTCAGTCCTGGTGTAGTTTTGGCGATCGGTTCTGTGGTTTGTGCCGTGTTTACATTTACAATCCTCTAATGATGGTGAAGGTTTAGTCCTGGTTTAGTCCTGGTTTAGTCCTGGTTTAGTCCTGGAATATTGGGCTGTTGGACTAATGACCCGATTTATCACAGATTCACATTTACGTTTTCATAAATACTGGAGAAAAAAAATAAATCTTTGTGAGTCTCAGACCCACATGATCCGTCTGTCGTTTGTTGGACGAGTGGACGGAGTTGATGACACTGACCAGCAAATCTACATCAGCGAGTTTAATCTGATCTCAGTGAGTCAGGAGACGATTCACACACACACACACACACACACACACACACACACACACACACACACACACACACACACACACACACACACACACACACACACACACACACACACACACACACACACACACACGAGGCTGATTCATTTTTAATACAATCTGAGAGCCATAATTTCATCTTGTTTCTCTGCAGTGACGTCCAGAGTTTCCCAAAAGTAAAAAACCAGAGACTCTTTAACCACGACTAGACCCTCTGTGAACCCAGGTCTGGACCGGGGCTGGACCGGGTCTGGATCTGGTCTGGACCGGGTCTGGACCTCGTCTAAATCTGGTCTGAATCTGGTGTAGACCTGATATGGACCTGGTCTGAATCTCGTCTGAATTTGGTCTGAACCTGGTCTGGACCTGATTTGGACCTGGTCTGGATCTCGTCTGAATTTGGTCTGAATCTGGTCTGGTCCTGGTCTGGACTTTGTCTGAATCTGGTCTGGACCTGGTCTGCACCTGATCTGGACCTGGTCTGAATCTGGTCTGAACCTGGTATGAATTTGGTCTGGACCTTGTCTGGACCTTGTCTGGACTGGGTCTGGACTTGGTCTGGACCTGGTCTGGACCAGGTTTGGACCAGGTCTGGACCTGGTCTGGACCTGGTCTGGATCAGGTCTGGACCTGGTCTGGACCTGGTCTGGACCTGGTCTGGACCTAGTCTGGACCAGGTTTGGACCAGGTCTGGACCTGGTCTGGACCTGGTCTGGACCTGGTCTGGATCAGGTCTGGACCTGGTCTGGACCTGGTCTGGACTTAGTCTGGACTTACTCTGGACCTGGTCTGGATCTGGACCTGGTCTGAATCTGGTCTGAACCTGGTATGAATTTGGTCTGGACCTTGTCTGGACCTTGTCTGGACTGGGTCTGGACTTGGTCTGGACCTGGTCTGGACCAGGTTTGGACCAGGTCTGGACCTGGTCTGGACCTGGTCTGGATCAGGTCTGGACCTGGTCTGGACCTGGTCTGGACTGGTCTGGACCTAGTCTGGACCAGGTTTGGACCAGGTCTGGACCTGGTCTGGATCAGGTCTGGACCTGGTCTGGACCTGGTCTGGACTTAGTCTGGACCTGGTCTGGACCTGGTCTGGACCTGGTCTGGACTAAACCAACAGAGTGAAGGCAGCGGAAGTGAAACTGAACAAAGAAACACAAACCTCCATTCACCGAGAAAACAGAGAGAAGAGAGAGAACGACAGAAAACGACAGAGCAGAGAGAGAGAAAGAGGGAGGGAGGGAGAGAGAGGGGAAAGAGAGAGAAAGGGAGGGAGAGGACAAGAGAGAGAGAGAGAGATGGACAGAGAGAGAGAGAGAGGAAAGAGAGGGAGAGGATAGAGAGGGGAGAAGAAAGAGGGAGAGAGAAAGTGAGAGAAAAAAGAGAAAGGGAGAGAGGAAAGAGAGAGAGGGAGAGAGAGGAGCAGGAAGGGAGGGAGGAAGGGAGAGAGAGAGAGACGAAGAGGGATAGAGAGAGAGAGGGACAGAGAGAAAGAATGGAGAGAGAGAAAGAGAGAGAGAAACGGGAAGGAAGAGGGGAAAGAGAGAGAGGAGAGAAGAAAGAGAGAGGGATGGAGAGAGATAATACAGATAATACAGGTTCTAGTAAAGTGCTCACGTATTTTCCTTTTTTTCTCATTTGTTTCATTCAAAGTTTCTCATTTAAAACAAAAACAAAAACAAAACTAAACCAGGACTAGACCAGGACCAGATCTGTGGAGAGGCGACCCCCCGCTCACAGTCACAATGTCTGTTTTTCTCTGTATTTTTGAGCCATAAAAACACCCATATTTGAATAAATGTGAAGTAGACGTCTGGACCTGGTCTAAATCTGGTCTGAATCTGGTCTGAATCTGGTCTGGACCTGGATCTGGAACTGGTCTGGATCTGGTCTGGAACTGGTCTGGATCTGGTCTGGACTTGATCTGAATCTAGTCTGAATCTGGTCTCAATCTGGTCTGTCTGGACTGGTCTGATCTGGACCTGGTCTGGACCTGGTCTGAATCTGGTCTGGACCTGGTCTGAATCTGGTCTGGAATCTGATCTGGACCTGGTCTGGACCTGGTCTGGAACCTGGTCTGGACCTGGTCTGGGACTCTGGTCTGGACTCTGGATCTGGTCTGGACCTGGTCTGGATCTGGTCTGAATCTGGTCTGAATCTGGTCTGGTCTGAACCTGGTCTGAATCTGGTCTGGACCTGGTCTGATCTGGACCTGGTCTGTCTGAACTGGTCTGAATCTGGTCTGGTCTGGACTGGTCTAAATCTGGTCTGAATCTGGTCTGGACAATCTGGTCTGGACCTGGTCTGGACCTGGTCTGAACTCTGGTCTGGACCTGGTCTGGACTTAGTCTGGACCTGGTCTGGACCTGGTCTGGACCTGATCTGGACTGGTCTGGACCTGGTCTGGACCTGGTCTAAATCTGGTCTGAATCTGGTCTGAACCTGTGAAGTAGAGGCGTTTAAAGTCACACTGCGGGACATTCTGGGCAGAGCGACGACGTCTCCGTAGAAACAAGCAGGCGACGGACCCCCAGCGAAAAAGTTCCACAGTGCGGCTTTAGTGAAAGTAAGTGAAAGACCAAAAACCTCTGAGGAAACGTGCTTTTATTTTGACTTGGAGCGCGACTCGGCAGCAGTAATGACCTGATCATTAACACCTCGTGACCTTTGACCCCGCGCTCTCTTTAGAACAAGCGACGGGCCGCGAACAGGACGGGGTCAGCGGGGGTCAGCGGGGGTCAGGGGGTCAGGACGGGGTCAGGGGGTCGGGAGATGAGTGGATTAAAATCACACTTTCACAAAGAAAACAGAAGAAGAAATGTCACAACACAGAGCCTCAGACACGACTCACAAAAACTACAAATGCTACGCTAATGCTAATGAAGGATAATCACAATGTTTACTTTTTAGATAGAAGTAGTAGTAGTAGTAGTAGTAGTAGTAGTAGTAGTAGTAGTAGTAGTAGTAGTAGTAGTAGTAGTAGTAGTATTAGTAGTAGTAGTAGTAGTAAATAGTAGTAGTAGTAGTAGTAGTAGTAGTAGTAGTAGTAGTAGTAGTAGTAGTAGTAGTAGTAGTAGTAGTAGTAGTAGTAGTAGTAGTAGTAGTAGTAGTAGTAGTAGTAGTAGTAGTAGTAGTAGTAGTAGTAGTAGTAGTAGTAATAGTAGTAGTAGTAGTAGTAGTAGTAGTAGTAGTAGTAGTAGTAGTAGTAGTAGTAGTAGTAGTAGTAGTAGTAGTAGTAGTAGTAATAGTAATAGTAGTAAGTAGTAGTAGTAGTAGTACAAGTAGTAGTACAAGTAGTAGTAGTAGTAGTAGTAGTAGTAGTAGTAGTAGTAGTAGTAGTAGTAATAGTAATAGTAGCAGTAGTAGTATTAGTACAAGTAGCAGTACAAGTAGTAGTAGTAGTAGTAGTAGTAGTAGTAGTAGTAGTAGTAGTAGTAGTAGTAGTAGTAGTAGTAGTAGTAGTAGTAATAGTAGTAGTAGTAATAGTAGTAGTAGTAGTAGTAGTAGTAGTAGTAGTAGTAGTAGTAGTAGTAGTAGTAGTAATAGTAGCAGTAGTAGTATTAGTACAAGTAGCAGAACAAGTAGTAGTAGTAGTAGTAGTAGTAGTACAAGTAGTAGTAATAGTAGTATTAGTAGTAGTAATTGCTTTAAAAAACTGATTTATTTTATTTTATTATATTTTATTATATTATTTTTTATTTATTTTTATTATTTTATTTTTTGTATATTATTATTATTATTATTATTTTTTTTTAATTTATTATTTATTTTTTTTATTTATTATTATCTCCACCAGAAAAGTTACACAGTTCACCTTTAAGTCTATTTTCTGACTGAAATATAATCTGTAATGTCGGCACTCAAGTCTCAAACTGCTGACAAATAAAAATAGGCAAATTTTCCGATCTTTAATGTGTTTTTTCCGAAGCCTAAGCCAAAACTTTATTCACAATTCACGAAATCATCCTATTCAAAAAACGTTTTCCTGTATTCCCGACGCTCCCCATCCTCTCGCATTGTGCTTTATCACTATTTAATCCGTATTTTTTTTCCGCTGACTAACCGTCTCTAAGTGTGTTTCCAGTAACACATGGCTCCAAACCTGGCAACGAGAAACGGAAAAGCCCTGCCACCGCGCTCCCATTACACTCCTGACCGCCTTCCAATTTAAAAAAAAACCAAAACGCCGGCCCTGAAAACGTGCTCCTCCAATCCCGACGCTCCCGACCCTCCCCCCGGAAAACCCCCGCGGACCAATGGGACGCGAGCCGGGCTGAATTCCGGACATTCTTTCCCGGTGAGCGCTCCGCATGTGACTAACTTCCCCTTGTGCGAGAGGAGAGTGGAAGTTTGTTGTTTTTTTTTGTTTTGTTTTTTTCTCTTCGGCAGGAAGTCGAGGAGGGATTTGACGGGAACGGAGCTGATTTAAGAGTCTGAAATGTAACACTTTGTCACCGGAGCGTAACAAGATGAGTTTTTGGTGAGACATAACAAATGTTTAAATGGTGTTTGTGGCGAATTTTGCGTCAAAATACACAGTCATGTCCCCAGAGAGAGTCCAGTCTGAGTGATTCGTCCGAGAGAGGAGATGTGACGTTATTTATGAATGAAGTCGGACGGATGTGGAATTGTGTAATGATGGTGGTCGGTTACTCAGGACTGGAGCTGGCGAACACCAGAGAACAACGACAGAAACAAATGCAAGGTCTGAAAATAATTAGGGCTGGGCAAAAAAAAAAAAAAAAATCCTGAGTTCCTGTGACAAAACCAATGAATAAATTAAAAAGAAGCGTAAAGTAAGTAAGTAAGTCTTTATTTCTATAGAGCTTTTCACAGACATATGTCACAAAGACGCTTTACAGAGCATTTTATTAGGTTCGGTCGCTTTATTCGTACCCGTAGGTAAATTTGCTTTGCAGATTTGAGAGGCAGGTTCCACATTTCACATTTCATTCATCCACAAAACACGTATAAAAACACAATTACAAAATAAAGTGTTACAGAGCTCCAGTGCAGAATGGTTTGTTCTATAAACAATTAAATTCATCCATCACACTTGGCTAAAATCACAACCCCCATTTTTTATATAAATTGCGATAAAATCAGTCTTCTGGATCAGATCCGGATCAGCCTTTGGAATATGAAAGAGGATCCCATTGTCCATCCCTGAGTCAAATTTCATGGGGTTTGGTCAATAATTAACCGAGATATTGAGAAACTAAATTTTGGGCCCCATTTACCACAATGTTAACTAAAATTTCAAAGTGATCCAGAATCCAGGATTTCTTCCGGATCAAACCCAAAATGAAATCAGTTCTTCCTTTTCACATTCCCAACAAATCCTAAAAATTTCATCAAAATCGGTCCATAACTTTTTGAGTTATGTTGCTAACAGACAAACAAACAAACAAGAACAAACAAACAAACAAACAAACAAAAGACAAACAAACAGACAAACAAACAAACAAACAAACAAATAAACAAACAGACAAACAAACAAACAAACAGACAAACGCCGGCAAAAACATAACCTCCTTGACGGAGGTAATATGGTCCCGGTCAAGCAGAAGTAAACAACAAGGCCAAAAATTCAAGTTAATACATCTGATATAAAAATGTATTGAACAGATACATATGTACTCTAGTTTATGAAACTGTTGACCTTTTTTCTGTACCATTTTTGGTTCTAAAGTTCCATACGTTTTAAACAGACCATGTATGAAACATGGAACAAAAATTATTTCCCAAATTTCAAAGACCTGAAAATCATGTAAATAAATGGATGTATTTCATCATATCTTGTGTTATTCATCTTTGAACTGTTGATGAAGGTACATTATTAAAAAAAAAAAAAAAAGTATTTAAAATGATAAAAATTTGCTTGGAAGGACTGACATATTTTATAGAAATAGTTTCCTTTCATTTTGAAGTAATATTAAAGTTTTCGGAAGAAAAAAGTTGACAAATGATGTAAAATCCTGCACCTTCTACTTGTTTGTTACTTTTCCCTCTGTTACTTTTCCCTCCGTTACCATGAACTTTCTTAATAAAAAATCTCATGAGTCAAAAAGTCAGAGGTTTTTCAACCTAATCTTGTACCATAACCAGTTTGTTCAGGATATGTAAGTGAGAACCAAGAGTTATCACTGTTTGGATTTATTGCCCAAAAAGTGCTGCATATTTCATTCCCTCCGTTACCGACATGAGTTTTGTAATTTTTTGTCAACAACTTGAAAGAATCTCACAGGTTTAACTTGACCCTGTTGGAGTGTAACTCTTTCCTACATTCTGATACTTTACTTATTTCAATAGTTCCTCTAGTTTCTGAATAAGACACATTTGAATGTCAAAAATCTGCCCCTGTTTCCTCCGTTAACACTTGACCGAACCCAGATGTAAAAACACACAATCTTAGATAAATAGATTACAATTTATTCATAAGTACGACAGCAGCCGGAACAAAGCTCCTTTTAAAACGATTCGTTCTAGATCTTGGGACTAAAATCCTCTGACCAGAGAGAAGCAGCTGAAACTCTGAATTTAGTGGATGTTGGACGTCTTTTAAAATCCTCTGGGACGTCGTCTGGAAGTGTCTCCAGTCCAGAGAAGATGAACAATCACCAAACTCACCCATTTAACCCACTGATTCAGTGAGTTGTTTTTAGTAGAAATATAGATTCATTATTCTTTTCTCTCCACACCCGCTGATGGTAAACTACTATTGTAGCCACAGCTGCCCTGGGGCAGACTGACAGAAGCACGGCTGCCATGCCAATCGATGCCATCAGACCCTGCGACCTCCACCATCACTCACACACACACCACTGTTCATACTAGACAATGTGGGTGAAGTGTCTTGCCTAAGGACACAATGGCAGTTTTTGCCACTGGTGCCTCCTGTGGCTCCTGAGTTTCCCAGTGTCTCCATCCAAGTCCTGACCTGCTTAACTTAAAGTAAAGTAAAGTTCACTTTTATTGGAAATGTAAACAAAAGTGCTACATTTGTTGTGCAAACACAACATTTCTTCACACAGGAGCAGGACCAAGCCCCCAGGTTCCAAAATGGCGCCCGTTCAAGTCAATGACGCGTGACTCCAGATTCACCTTTAGCCCGGCGAGGTTCCTCCGGCGGCTGTGGTCCGACTGAACATGTGCAATAGTGTCTTTTCTCCCACAGGCACAAGCCAATGCACAAGAACTCACACGCAGAGTGAGTCACATGATCACTTTGACCAATCAGAGCGAGAGGAGCTAGAGCAGAGCCGGAGCAAAACATTATAAAATGTTTTTTTAAGAACAACTGAAGGAACAAGCAGAAACACCTCCAGTTATTTGAATAGATCCATGAGCAGGACACTCATCTACGGTGGTGTATTGCTATCACTCCCCAAAAAATATTTCGTCTCAGTATCACGTAATTATGTGAAAAGTTTCACGTTATAACGTGATATTTTTCACGTTATAACGTGAAATTATCACGTTATTTCATGATATGAAATTATCACGTTATTTCGTGATGTGGTATTTTCACGTTATAACGTGAAATTATCACGTTATAACGTGATACGAAATTATCACGTTATAACGTGATACGAAATTATCACGTTATTTCGTGATAGGAATTTATCACGTTATTACATGATATTTTCACGTTATAACGTGAAAACGTCAAGTATGGTTTTGCGTGATTTCATTATAAGATCAGCCACAGCCAAACCACGCTTCCCTCGGTCCAGTCAACTCCAGCCTGAGCATGGCCCACGCTGAAAATGTGGATTCTCCACTCTTGAGATTACTTCGGGCTCGTGTTGTCTCCTTCGCATGAAGCAAGATCGTGTAAGTGTATTTTACTGTTTCGTCCCCAAGTTGTGTTAGCGTACGGTAGCAGAATGCTCTGTAAGCAACTGCTGAATATTAGAGCTGGAGCGAGTTGTTCTCTACGGTGGCCGACGGGGGCCAAACGCACTGTAATAGCTCAATGCGTCTCATTTAGAGAAAACAATTTCAAGTACAGAAACGATGCAAATTCACAGGGTCAAACACAAGTTTAAACGAGGTACAAACAAAATACGTGGTGCAGATGAAAAAAATGCGCTGCAAGAAACAAAGACAAATGCATCATCATCAAATGCGCTGCAAATAGAGAAACGATGCAAAGCGCGAAACGATGAAAACCAAGAAAACACCTGCAAAAGAAAAACGCTGCATAAAGAGTCGCCACAACGGAAGTGCTCCAAACCTGCAGGGGGCGCTCAGTAGCAGTGTCCGCGGACCGCAAAGGCCGTGCTGAAATGAAACAGGTGGTTATTTTATTAGATGCTAACGCCAATGCTAACAACAGGCACCACGCAAATTACGTACACGAATCGGTAAAAACATTACGCATGGGTACTCAAACTGTAGGAGATCAAGTTATTCTAATAATTCTCATCCAAATCTTATAGGTAAAAGCGAAAACATATGTTTAACTTTTGCATAAACAAAATGGCTTTATTTCTGGAATACATCTAAAATAGACTAAATGACCTTAAAGTTTCAAAAACTGTGATGGGATATGCATTATGAAGTATGTTTCTATTGATAAGGGATTACATTTATACTGGGCATGCATTTACGTCAGTTTATTAAAAAAGACATCTCTCCTTTGAGAAAAGATGATTTATTAAACAATCATAGGAACTTCTGGAAATAGTTTGTCATAATGTGAATAGTCGAACATTAAACCCATTACGCACACACTGCATTAATAGGTTTGTACAAACAACTGTATGTCAGTGTACTCTCAAACTGTTCCCTTTTTACTGAACCAGGTGACAATTCAAAATGGACAAATTATCTGCATAACTGCAGTACAATAGTAAATTCTTATAGTGCATGTAATCAGATACTACCAAAAGAGACACTAAATAAACGGCACATTTCACCATGAAACAAATGTCAGTATAGACGAAAAACATCCAGAAAAACTTATGAGTAAATGATATGTTTTCAGTTTTGTCTCACACACTTGGTAATATCATATAAGGCCACATTTATCATGGTTCACTGCCTCAGTGATGAAGTTGTTTAGGTGCTCCTCAGCTAAGATGAAAAGGAACCACCATTTTACTGTTTTACTTGTGCAAGAAATTAGAAGTTAAACCTAAACTTTAAGGACACATCACTATTAACACACATTAGAGACAGCAGGAGGAAGGCCTGATGCAACCAGAGGCCCTACAGATCTGCTGCAGTCTGGACGACCTCCTCCTCAGTGAGTGTGGACATGGACAGTGAAGGCATGAACCAATGTACTTGGGCCACTCAGTCTGATGTATCTCTCGTCTTCTGGAGGAGGAAGAGCAGAATGGGCCTTATGTCTGATAGGTTCAAAGTCAGGTCCTGCAGAGTGAAAACCAGTAATGACACACACATTAGGAAAACTACAAAATGATTACAGGAAAATATATAAATTGAAACAGCTAAGTTAATAGAAGAATCCCACACATTTGAGAAATGCGTATTTTTACTCTTTGAATCATGATTTCAACATGAGCATGATTCATTTGCAGCCCTTATTAATACTGGAGTTTTCAATGCAACATGCACCATACCTAATCTGTGGCAGGAGTCTGGTTCAGCACCTCCAGTGCAGTGTGGGCTTTACTTTGTCATCTGCATTTGACCCATTTCATGAATCATGAGTGTCTCATCAGCCAACAGTTCTGTGGCCCCAGCAGTAAGTTGTGTCCTCATACAGGAGTCTGCAGATGAGAAAAGAAAATGAATATAAAATATTTCAAATAGTTTTCTCTTTACCGTTTTCTCTGTTAGTAGTAGTTTACTACTGTACTTGCTTGGATGTATTGTGTTTAAGTAATAGTCAAAAAAAAAAAAATCCTTACAGTCACCAATCAAGGATCCCTTCAGAATACGTCAACTACCTCTGATATTATTATTTGCCAAAAATATTTCATTAATTATTGACTGTGAAGGCCCGGACTAGACCAGGACTAGACCAGGACTGATCTTGGACTTGAGAGCGAGAGAGAGAAACCGCAAGCCCATGGAGGTGTCCGCAAAGCACGATCAGACGACAGCTGCTTTAGCGCTATGGGGCGTGGAGCTCTGCGCCAGTCCTTTTGCCCGCAGTCACCCACACTCAGTCCTGATTCAGTTCTGGTTTAGTCCTTGTCTAGTCCGAGCCTTAGTCCGCGTGTGTCACGCCTTCCCAGTGGCTCTTTGGTGCTTCCCAGGGGAGGCGAGCCTCACCTATTGAAAACCGCTGCACTAAAGTCTCTCTCAGCCTGGTCCATCGTTCCAGGCAAAGACCCAGAAATGGCACTTATTTGCAGGGCAACGACGCTTTCTGTCCAAATATGAAAGTTTGTTTCTGGTGTACCAGAACACTATCTCCTTCCCATGGAGCAAGATCTTGTAAGAGTATTTTACTGTTACGTCCTCAAGATAGCAGAATGTTCGGTAAGCAACTGCTGAACGAGTGCTGTAGCGAGTCGTTCGCTGTGGGCAAAGAGCTGCTAAAATTGCAATTCTGTTATAGCTCCATAGTTGACATGAACCAACAATGACAAAAGCATTCGTTTGACACATGTCGGTGTTTCAAGTTCTTCATGAATAAAGACCATAAAACACCACGGCCGTCCTCATCCCAAGTTATCATCATAAACTCATAAAACAGCACATGTAGCCTATAACTTTGTACACAACTCGCTGCACATCAGCCCAGAAGCTCTGAGTTCGGGTAACAGCAGCAGCCAACAGCAGTAAAGACATCGCTGAGCGGTTCCGTGCCGTCCTCTGCGCGCTGGTTCCGTGCGGGGAAAGCGAGAATGCGCAGTGAACTCTAGGTCCGTGCGGGTTGCTCCGGTGTAGCGTTGCGGCTGGTTCTGAGGTGGAGTAAAGCATCCGGACAGAAGCGCGAATCCGGTCTGGTTCGTTACTGTTCTGAGCCTCCGTGCACTTGGTTCTTCTTGAGAAAAGCGCTTCTCAGGCCGAGGCACCTAACCACTCCCCGCTCCAGATCATCTGAGCCCGGCCTGAACCGGAGGAGCACCGGGACCTGTGAGCGCTGTTCCCCTGCCCAGGCCGGGCTCAGATGAGTTGAAGTGGGGCTTAGCTTAGCTAACTACACCACATTTTCTGAATAACCTTCTCTTACACTGTCTATGTCTGAGTGCAACAGTCAACAATGTTTTATGGTCATTATTCATAAATAACTGGAAACACCGAAATGTGTCAAATGAATGCTTTTGTCTTTAACTAATTCTTAGGAGCTATAACAGAATTGCAAACAGACTAGGTACTTTTAGCAGCTCTACCCACAGCGAACAACTCGCTCCAGCTCTAATATTCAGCAGTTGCTTACAGAGCATTCTGCTACCGTACGCTAACACAACTTGGGGACGAAACAGTAAAATACACTTACACGATCTTGCTTCATGCGAAGGAGACACACGAGCCCGAAGTAATCTCAAGAGTGGAGAATCCACATTTTCAGCGTGGGCCATGCTCAGGCTGGAGTTGACTGGACCGAGGGAAGCGTGGTTTGGCTGTGGCTGATCTTATAATGAAATCACGTAAAACCATACTTGACGTTTTCACGTTATAACGTGAAAATATCATGTAATAACGTGATAAATTCATATCACATAATAACGTGATAATTATAACGTGAAAAATATCACGTTATAACGTGAAACTTTTCACGTAATTACGTGATACTGAGCCGAAATATTTTTTGGGGAGTGATAGCAATACACCACCGTACTCATCTGTAAAGTCCATGTTTGTACTTCTTCAGTCAATCAAACTTCCATCCATTTCCAAATTTCCATCCACCCACCAACCCAAACCAGTTTTATAAAGACACTTTTTTTGTTCTATGAGTCTTTTCATGTGCCACAATAAAGTAATAATGAATTGAAATGAAAATACATCGCAGGTTAAGTTGTTGTTGAGGCAAAGTTAAGGGATTTACTCAACAATTTTTACAAAATCTGGCACATGAGAACTGCTCTCTGACAGTGTGAAGAACAGAATAAAGCCCCTGCCCACCAAGACCCAGACCCAAAACCGAGACCCAGACCCAAAACCAAGACCCAGACCCAAAACCGAGACCCAGGCCGAAGACCCAGGCCCACGCACTCATAGAGGTCAGACCCAAGCCCTGGTTTAGACCTCGTTTTAGTCCTGGTTTTAGACGTGGTTTAGACCTGGTTTAGACCTGGTTTTAGTCCTCATTTTAGATCTGGTTTAGACCTGGTTTAGACCTGATTTTAGACCTGGTTTAGACCTGGTTTAGACCTTGTTTAATCCTGATTTAAAACCTGGTTTAGACCTGGTTTCGACCTGATTTTAGACCTGGTTTAGACCTTGTTTAATCCTGATTTAAGACCTGGTTTAGACCTGGTTTATACCTGGTTTAGACCTGATTTTAGACCTGGTTTAGACCTGATTTTAGTTCTGGTTTAGACCTGATTTTAGACCTGGTTTAGACCTTGTTTAATCCTGATTTTAGACCTGGTTTAGACCTGGTTTAGACCTTGTTTAATCCTGATTTAAAACCTGGTTTATACCTGGTTTAGACCTGATTTTAGTTCTGGTTTAGACCTGGTTTAGACCTGATTTTAGACCTGGTTTAGACCTGGTTTAGACCTGGTTTATACCTGGTTTAGACCTGATTTTAGACCTGGTTTAGACCTGATTTTAGTTCTGGTTTAGACCTTGTTTAATCCTGATTTAAGACCTGGTTTAGACCTGATTTTAGTTCTGGTTTAGACCTGGTTTAGACCTGATTTTAGACCTAGTTTAGACCTGGTTTTGGACCTGGTTTAGACCTGATTTTAATTCTAGTTTAGAGGCAAAAAAGGCAAAACAGGTGACGCTCCAAACTCTGAGCAGGTTGTCAGAATGGGGGAATGTCGGAATGACGAAATGTCATGTTTTTATTTTGAAACCCAAATGAGCACAGACATTATTCGCTGAACTTTGAGGAAGCTGTAGTTTGGTAAAAGGTCAAACTCGGGTTCAGAGGAGCAGGAAGAGCTGAGTTCCTGCGTTCCTCTCTCGCC
This sequence comes from Boleophthalmus pectinirostris, assembly GCF_026225935.1. NCBI lineage: Eukaryota > Metazoa > Chordata > Actinopteri > Gobiiformes > Gobiidae > Boleophthalmus > Boleophthalmus pectinirostris. The sequence continues at coordinate 3,231,391 of NW_026571299.1, read as the reverse complement.
TTCGGTGTTGCTCAGCGTTGGCTTCGTCTCCAAAGTTTCCCGAAGAAGGAGAAGAATATCGGCCAACTTTATCATTTTATCTGCTCTCCCTCGTTTTCCATTTCTCCCATGCCCATGTTTGACGAAGCGGAGCCCTCGTCGTGTGTGTACTTTGGCCGCGGTCCGAGCCTTACCTCACTCGGAGCTGCTCTGTCCGCGCTCCGTCTGCTCCACTGCCCCCGGGAGCCTCCGACGCTTTTAGGCGCTCGCTCCCGGCGCTCGCGGAGTGTTTGTTTTGCAGAGGCGGCGTGCAAACACATCCGGACAGTGGAAAAGGAAGGCGGGTTTTCTGGTCGGCTTCACACAGAGGAGGACTGCTGACCACCAGAAATCTGCAAAACTAACACGGCCCGCAGCGACGGGGCGAGGGGGCAAAGGGCACCGCCGGCAGAACATTGTTTTCTGATCTGTGTTATAATGTCGTTTCCTTTTGTTTAGGGCGACCAGATTTACCCGGGACAGTCCCAGGTTTGAGTCTGTGTCCCCGGTCCCAGAAGATTTATACAAAACCACTGATTTGTCCCAATTTTGTACCAGAAATGTCCCAGATGACCCTATTTTTGACCAGTTTGATCTAAATCTGGACTAAACTAAGATTAAACCAGGACTAAACTGAGGCCCAGTTCACACGTACACAGGTATTTTTAAAAACTGAGACATTTCCCTTTAAAAGCATAAAGTGTAAGAAAATGGACGGATAGATGGATACTACAAAATAATTACAAAGACTTTTCAGCTGCAGTACTTTTGAGACACTCACTGATTTACACATTCATACTGCACATACTGATGCTGTGAACAGTGGTGTAGAAATGAGAAATATAAGCACAAAAAACCCCTGATGTCCCTTCTGGATTCTAACAGAACAGTTCTGGTCTCAGTCCTGGTCTGGTCCTAGAATTTGAATATGGAATTTGAGTTTAAAACATATTGGAGAAAGTGCACTTAAAATTTCAGCAACTACAGTTAAATTCAGAATAAAACTAAATCAAACATCCTTTTTCAGAGTAAAAAAATTAAACAAAATGAGAAATTCATCAGTATTTAAAATTAAAACGTAATGGAACTAATTATCTTCCATACTGGTGTTTTAATTTCATTATTTTGTCCATAAATGTCTCCAAATTCTCTCGCTGGCCTCGATGAGCTGCATTTGGCTGGAGAGACATTTCCCTTTGTTTGTCTCCACCTTTTACACGCAAACGGAGAATTTGCCTCTGAAAATGAATCTTTCTAAAAACTCTGTCTAGAGTAAAAGATTCTGGAAAACTCCAGTTTGGCGTTGGCGTTTAAAGTGAGATAAGCAGAGATGTAGGAGCTGATTCCGAAAGTGAGACCAGTGTTTCCCTTTTGCTCTGATGATCCATGACCAGAGAACAGTGAGGCTCAGAGGTCAGCCGCTTCTTTAACAGATCTGTGGAGAGGCGAGTCCGCTCAGTAATGCAAGTTTTTCAAGTGTTTTTGAGTAAAAATTACAACTGTAATGAAATAAACGCTACAGGTTTGAATCTAATCCAGGTGCCGCCCAGAGGTTTGGCGTAGTTATGATGGCGCTCGATGGAAACTTTTTTGAAAATGAGGCTGTGTGCATGATGTTATTTTGGAAAATGGAGGGAGGGAAATATTCATTTGTCAACAGACCTGAATATGTGTAAACATAGACTGAAGGCCAATTTACGGTCCACTGTCAAACTGACGTGAACCCCCCACGCACCCGCCCAAAACGATGCAGACAGAAGGGGAAGAGACGCAGACAATAAGGGCTGTGATTGGTCGTCTCTACCACTGCACTACACACACTTCCTGTACTTGCTTCCCTTTCTTTTAATGGTTTAGTCCTGGTTTAGTCCTGGTTTAGTCCTGGTTTAGTCCTGTTTAGTCCTTGTTCAGTCCTGGTTTAGTCCTGGTTTAGTCCTGTTTAGTCCTGGTTCAGTCCTGGTTTAGTCCTGGTTTAGTCCTGTTTAGTCCTTGTTCAGTACTGGTTTAGTCCTTGTTCAGTCCTGGTTTAGTCCTGGTTTAGTCCTGTTTAGTCCTTGTTCAGGACTGGTTTAGTCCTTGTTCAGTCCTGGTTTAGTCCTGGTTTAGTCCTGGTTCAGTCCTGGTTCAGTCCCGGTTCAGTCCTGGTTTAGTCCTGGTTCAGTCCTGGTTTAGTCCTGGTTCAGTCCTGGTTTAGTCCTGGTTCAGTCCTGGTTTAGTCCTGGTTATAATGTGTTTATTGCAGCTTTGAGCACATTTGTTTACGTTTTACAGAAACAAAACTTAAAACCACATGACTCATTTGCATAAACTGAGAGCTCAAAAAACCCGCTCGCTCCTTGTGCTGATGCGGTTCAGCTTCTGTCGGACTAAAGGACACGACTCAGTGGAATATGAGTGTTGTTTCTGTGACAGAGGTTTGTTCTGCTGATGGTGAGTCTGTTCTGTGTTTCTGTCGTGTTGTTGGTTCATGTGAAACTTTTCAGAGATTATACGTCTGCAGGTCGCACGCACAGACACACGTTTATATGAATGGACATATGTTCTAGACTCTTCGTGGTTTGGCGGTGAATTACTTCTCGGTGCCTCGACCTCGACACAGATCCATAAATCAAAATTATTATACATGTTATGGATATTTGATTGTTTTTTTTTGCATTTGCACCTCTAAAAGAACTTTGGTGTCTGTTTTCTGTTTGATTTGTTTAAACCAGAACTAAAACCATCTGACCACATTAGGATTCGTTCGCTCGCTTCGTCTGTGTCCATCTCGACGTTTTGTTTACTGTTGTGCTGTTCCACAAAAGGGACACAGACAGACGCCACGAGTTTGACGTCATGACTTCACAGCTCTTCGGTCTGAAACTTCTGGACTTCTTGCAAAGCGTCTAGTGTATTTTGATTCCTGACGTAGTCGCTGGAGAGAAATTAAATTGAGCGGCGGCACTAGGTGATACCAGAGAACTACAACAGAACAGAGATCAGAACATAGTGTAAATAGGTATTTTCATCTTTTTAGTTTACTTTTGGAGTTTTAGTTAGTCCCTGGTTTCAGTCCTGGTTCAGTCCAGGTTTAGTCCAGGTTTAGTCCCTGGTTTAGTCCTGGTTTCAGTCCTGGTTTAGTCCTGGTTCAGTCCTGGTTAGTCCTGGTTTAGTCCTGGTTTCAGTCCTGGTTTTCCAGTCCCGGTTTAGTCCTGGTTTCAGTCCCGGTTTAGTCCTGGTTTAGTCAGTTTAGTCCCGGTTCAGTCCTGTTTAGTGTTTAGTCCTGGTTTCAGTCAGTCCTGGTTTAGTCCTGGTTCAGTTAGTCCCTGGTTTCAGTCCAGTTTAGTTTAGGTTTAGTCCCTGGTTTAGTCCTTCCAGTTTTAGTCCTGGTTTAGTCCTGGTTTAGTCCCTGGTTTAGTCCTGGTTCAGTCCTGGTTCAGTCCTTTTCAGTCCTGTTTAGTCCTGGTTTAGTCCTTTAGTCCAGTCCTGGTTTTAGTCCTGGTTTCAGTCCGTTTAGTCCTGGTTAGTCCGTTTAGTCCTTTATTTAGTCCTTTTAGTCCGGTTTAGTCCCTTGTTTAGTCCTTGGTTCAGTTTAGTCCTGGTTTAGTCCTGGGTTTTCAGTCCTTTCAGTCCTGGTTTAGTCCTGGTTCAGTCCTGGTTTAGTCCAGTCCTGGTTTAGTCCTGGTTTAGTCCTGGTTTCTGGTTTAGTCCTGTTCAGTTTAGTCCTGGTTAGTCCTGGTTTAGTCCTGGTTTCAGTCCTGGTTTAGTCCTGGTTTAGTCCTGGTTTAGTCCTGGTTTAGTCCTGGTTTAGTCCTGGTTTAGTCCTTGGTTCAGTCCCAGTCCTGGTTTAGTCCTGGTTTCAGTCCTGGTTTAGTCCTTGTTTAGTCCTTGGTTCAGTCCTGGTTTAGTCCTGGTTCAGTCCTGGTTTAGTCCTGGTTCAGTCCTGGTTTAGTCCCGGTTCAGTCTGTGTGTGGTACAGGATCTGGGCTGTTCCTGTTCGAGCTCAGACTGGTGCAGTTCCACGCTGGCCCCGTCTCCCTGTGTTTTTGTGGAGGTAATTAGGGGTTTTCCAGTGTTTCTCTGTGTTTCCTAGAAATGTGAGGCCGCTGCACCACGGCTCGTCTGCCCCCTGACCCCTCACCCTGCACCACTTTTTTTTATTATTATGCAAAATGATATGATAAAAACAAACTGACAACGTTAAATGATCCTTAACCCAGCACAGTTAAAATCACAACATTTTCATCGGCCGACTGACGACACACGTAGGGTATTGTTTGTGTTGTTCCTCTAACGGACTAATAAAGCGGAATAAAGCGAAAATAATGAGAAGTCGTAAATGTGTGTTTGTTTACATCCACACATACACACAACATACAGCCTAGGGGCCAGATCCGGCCCTCCAAGACCTTTAATCTGACTGTCGGCTGATTTTCGACTAAAATATTTTAATGATATTTTTTATTAAAATCCTGTTAATTTTCTGTGGTGTTTATCACAGCAGCGTCTCCAGCGTCTCTGTACGTGGCCCCTCCCACCAGAGCAGCACAAATGAAGACTTGTCTCTTTCCAAACGCTCTTAAAGGACGATCGTTTTGACTGTTGACCGTGACACCCTCATCAGAAAAATGTCCAACATGAGAAAAGTGGAGCCGAGTGCAGGATTTTACAAGAAAAACTGACTTATTCCTATTTACATACAAGTTCATGTTAAAACATTGTGTTGAAATTACATTTTTCTTAAAGTTTCAGGTTGTTCATAATATTATAATATTTTGTAAAAGAAAGAGTTCATCAATTAAAAAAGATTTCTGTCATAGATTTGTGTTTCTCTGCACAAATATTTGAACTTATTGTTATTTTGGGGTTTATATGACATGAGTTTTTTGATCCGACCCCTTTGGACACTCCTGGTTTAAGAGTTCATAACCAGCAGGGGTGTAATGATACATGTATTTGTGCCAAACCATTTCAGTACAGGATGTTTGGTTTGGTGCAGGACTGTGCACGAGTGAATTCGCTAAATTTGTGTGTGTTTACTTTCCGCCACTACACGTGTAGCTACACGAAAGACTCGGCTCTTTGTTATTCATGAGGGAACTTGTTGATTTTGGGGCAGTGTTTCCCTCAGCGCTTTATAGTTAGGGCGACCTCCTTCACAACAGCTGCCCCCCGCCGTGACTACGTCCCTCCGAACAACACGAGTCCTGCAAAAGTACTGTCGTCACACCACGGTCCTCACTCTCACCTTTCGACGACACAGAATCTCCGCTCCCCCGCAGATCTGCTCTTACTGCAGACAGTGTGGCCAAAAACTGTTTGTGCTGCGCTTTATTTTTTGAAAAGTTTTGTTTACTGTTTACAAGGAATTTATTTTTCATAATATTTCATACATTTGTTGCTTATTTGAGAATATTATTAGACTGAGATTATTATATATTATATATTAGTATATTATATATTAGTAGTAGTAATATTGTATTTACAGTAGCAGTAGAAGTACTTGTGTACTCAGAGCAGTGTGTGGTCTGCTGAAGGTTCAATGACATATTTCACAGACTTTGAACATTAGTAGTAGTAGTAGTAGTATTTGTTGTAGTAGTAGTTTTTGTAGTAGTAGTAGTAGTAGTCGTAGTAGTAGTATTTGTTGTAGTAGTAGTTTTTGTAGTAGTAGTAGTAGTAGTAGTAGTATTAGCAGTAGATTGCCGCAGTGCTCGTTGTGTACTCAGAGTGGTGTGAGGTCTGTAAAAGGTTCACTGACATATCTCATAGACTTTGGACATTAGTAGTAGTAGTAGGAGTATTTGTTGTAGTAGCAGTATTTGCAGTAGCTTGTATTTATAGCAGCAGTAGAAGTACTCGTTGTGTACTCAGAGCGGTGAGAGGTATGCCGAAGGTTCAATGACATATTTCATGGACTCGGGGGCCTCTGGGAGCTGTTCCTTCTGCACACGCTCAGTTATGTAAGAGTCTTTCTAGGAACAGAATCCCTCTTACTTTTCTACGACTCACAAAGACGAGCTTCACTTCTGCTTTCAGGACGAGCCCCAGGACATGAGTACACAAACCATTACTGTTAAATTACACTTTTATGTCACTGCAACCTTCAGTTACTCCTTGACTTTACCGTTTATGTGAAAAATCCCTCAGTCGTCCAGGTAGAATCCATGACAAAGGAGAAAAATCGGTTTGTCGACTGGACAAAAGTTTATTTGGTCGAATACGTTTCGCAGCTCACCCAAGCTGCTTCTTCAGTAACTTACAAACGTACAAACATTTTAAGACAGAAGCTGGTCCACCCAAAAAACAAAACACCGAGCAACAAACAAAACATATTCCAGTTTAATGTAGTGAAGAATGCAGCGAACGCCACACTGGAGAAACAAAACGAAGAGAGAGTCTCTCCACACACAGGTTCACCTGTACATCTACGCCTAAAAAGAGTCCTGTCTCTGCCTGTCTCCACCTAAAAAGCCTAAAAAGACCTCAGTCTGCTGTTCATCTCCACGCCTAAAAAGACCTCAGTCTGCTGTACATCTCCACCTAAAAAGACCTCAGTCTGCTGTCCATCTCCACCTAAAAACCCAGTCTGCTGTCTCAGTCTGCATCTCCTAAAAGTCTCCACCTAAAAAAAGACTGCTCAGTCTGCTGTTCATCTCCACCTAAAAAGACCTCAGTCTGCTGTACATCTACGCCTAAAAAGACCTCAGTCTGCTGTACATCTACGCCTAAAAAGACCTCAGTCTGCTGTACATCTCCACCTAAAAAGACCTCAGTCTGCTGTACATCTCACCTAAAAAGACCTCAGTCTGCTGTACATCTCCACCTAAAAAGACCTCAGTCTGCTGTACATCTCCACCTAAAAAGATCGCAGTCTGTCCTACATCTGGACCAAAAAGCCACAGGCCACTCCTTTGAGGTCTGAGCCAGAGAAAAGAATTGGTTTGAGAGGGGAGTTAAAGAAGCTATTTTGGTTAAGAAAGAGAATCCTTCTCTAAACAGAAATGGAGGCCTCAGACCTTATCTACCTCCTATTTACAATTCCATCCTCAAACCTAAAACATAACGTTTTCTCGTTGTGCAATATGGAACAATACAATACAAATGCAAACAAAACCACAGCAGACAAAGTAAAGTGTGTGTGTGTGTGTGTGACAGTTTGTAAGTATGAGTAAGAGTGTGAGGTTTCAACATCAGTTAATATAAATGACTAATTGTGTATCGTTATGTCGAAAAAAAAAACCCTTAACCTTAACACCTGACAGTGTAAGATTTTTTTTGTTTTTTTTGGTGCAGTTGTGCATGTTTGCCTAGATTTGTGAGGTGCATTAAAGTGTGTTTTTCATAAATCAAGAAACATTAGATTTTGTTTCATATTTTAAGTGCAAAAAGTTGTTTTTAATATTTTAAGAGAAGCAAGATGTATTTTCATATTTTAAATACAAAAAATCTTATTTCACTGCTGTAACGGGGCTGAGCTCTCGATTTACTGTCAGTCTCTGTTCCTCCTCTCACCTGTGGTCATGAACTCTGGGTAATGACCGAAAGGACGAGATCACAGACACAAGCGGTTCGTGACTGGCATGGGGACTGACTGGTTTCATTTAGCCTGGATTCATCCCAGGTTTCACTTAGGATTCGTTGGAAACTCGAGGGTACCTCGCAGCATTTTCGTTTTAAGGGTAGGCGGGCAGTTACTTTTTTGACATTTAACCAAAGGAAGAGACAATTAAGGTCTTTGACCCCTTGATAAAATTCACCCCTCTTTCCCTTTAACGGCTTTACCAAAATTCTCGATCTCTTTAAAATCGATCTGCCACACACAGAATGTCTGACTCCTCGCTGAGTGGCTGGTGCCAGAATTCTCACTTCTGGAGTTTTTGTGTACCGTCTACTGTATTTTGATTCCTGACCTAGTCACTGGGGAGAAATGAAATTGAGTGGAGGCACTAGGCGGCACCAGCCTGGACAGCTGGGAGCTTCCTTAGAGACAGACTGAAGAGCTCAGTTATACAGGAAGAGCTCGGAGTAGAGTCTCTGCTCCTCCACGTCGAGAGGAGCAGGAGGTGCTGGGCTGGTGCTGGGCCAGGCCCCTGGAGGCCCCTGAGACTCAGGACACCTGGAGGGGACGAAGTCTCTGGACTGGCCTGGGAGCGACTCAGGGTTCCCCCGGAGGAGCTGGAAGACTGGACTGGCCTGGAGGAGGGAAGTCTGGGAGTCCCTGCTCAGTCTGCTGCCCCGACGACATGGATAAAGTGCAAGAAAATGGATGGATAGATGGACACTACAAAATAATTACAAAGACTTTTGGACCACAGTACTTTTGAGAACACCAGTGTGCACAGATCACACACCGATTTACACATTTATACTGCACATACTGATGCTGTGAAGAGGAGGGAGGAAACGAGACATATGAGCACAAAAACTCCTGACGTCCCTTTTGGATTCTAACAGAATGTGTAGAAAAGACCGTCTGCTCAAACTTCTTCCACCACGACTTCTTCTCACCTGAGCTCATGCATTTCGTGTCGTGATTTGGAGCTGCGAGTCCCGGCTCATGCATTTTGTCGTGATTTGGGAGCTGTCCTCACTCATCTCCGACATGACTCATTCCGCACGCACACGAGAAGCCCTTATCCGCTCATCTGCCGCAGTCCTCGAGCTAACTGTCCTCAGCTCGAGTTACAGCCGCAGGGGAAACACAAGGCACATGCAAAAGTTATTCAAATGTGAGGAATGTGGAGAGCGAGCGCGACACACGGACTCACAGAGGTGCACAGGAGAAGCCGCTCGACGTGATTTTTACTCTCTTAACAACGTGAAAAACAGAACGAATTCATCCAGTCCACTTTATTTCATAATCAAAACAGTCATATAAGAAATAATCTAACAACAAACTCGGCAATTATGTATTTAAATTTAATGATTTGCCGCACCTACATGATTTATTGCATTCGTAGTTGTACTGTGATAAGCAAAAACTACTCTTAAATGAGCTGAAACTATTTAAAAAAATCTATAAAAGAACTTAAAGTATTAAACAACAAGCACATTAATGATCAATATTGAAGAAAACTTGACAAATGCAAAATTCTTTATTGGTTCAACAGAATCAAATTTGCAGATTTAATCTTGGTAAACAGTTTGAACAGTTTGAAACAGACTGAAGAGGGAAATGAGTCATTCATTCATTCGTTTTTCAATATAAAAGCAAAAGTTAGAAAACAAAAACCCAACTGTTTTTTTCCATTATTTGTTTCCAAAACCAAACTGAAAAAACAGATAATGGTTTGTTTTTTTCAGTTTTTTGATTTTGTGTTTAATGAAAAATGAGAAAAACGGATAACGGCTGTTTCCTGTTTACGTGACTTAAACTGCGACGCCGGACTGAATCAGGACTGAATCAGGACTGAATCAGGACTGAATCAGGACTGAATCAGAACTGAACCAGGTCTAAACCTTTTTTCTGTCCTGGTCTGGTCCCAGTCTCAGTCCTGGTCTCAGTCGTGGTCTCTGTCCCGGTCTGATCCAGGTCTGGTCCTGGTTTCAATCCTGGTCCTGTTCCCGGTCTCAGTCCTGGTCTCAGTTTTGGTCTGATCCCGGTCTCAGTCCTCATCTCAGTCCTGGTACTGGTCCCAGTCTTAGTCCTGGTCTTAGTCCTGGTCTGGTCCCGGACCTGGTTTAGTCCTGGTTTAAAGTCCGGCATCGCAGTCACGGAAGTCACGTAAATAAGAAACGGTCTTTATCCGTTTTTTTCCATTCTTCATTTAAACACAAAATCAAAAAACTGAAAAATAGGTCTTAGTCCTGGTCTGGTCCCGGTCCCAGTCTCAGTCCTGGTCTGGTCCTAGAATTAGAATTTGGAATTTGAATTTGAAATATTGGAAAAAGTGCACTTAAAATTTAATCAACTACAGTTAAATTCAGAATAAAACAAAATCAAACATCTTTTTTCAGAGTAAAAAAATTTAACGAAATGAGAAATTCATCGGTATTTAAAATTAAAAACGTAATGGAACAAATTATCTTCCATACTGGTGTTTTAATTTCGTTATTTTGTCCTTAAAAGTCTCCAAATTCTCTCGCCGGCCTCGATGAGCTGCATTTGACTGGAGCTGAACGCCGCGGGTGACGTCGCGCTCGCTCAGTCCACGTCTGTTTACGCTCTGTGAGGCAGGGGGCGCTCTGTTCGCTCCACGACGACTCCTCCTCTCGCCATCCAAAAGAGACGCATCAATTAAGTTTTAAAGAGCCATAAAAAACAGCTGCTCTTTGTTGACAGGTGTAAAAGTCGACCTCTGACCTCCGACCCCGGGATTCCTGGAAGATTCCGATGAAGACGCTCCCCTCGGCCCGGTTCAGTCCCAGGTGAGGGGTTTGAATGGATCTGCATGTGGCCGACGCGTTTGTCACCGTCAGACGTGAAGAAAAGAAAAGGAGAAAGAGGGCGCACCTGTCGCATTCCCCTGACGGAAAATTGATCACACAGATGTTCGATCCGCAAAAGAAATAATGTCCACACAAGAAATGTCCCAGATGTGCTTATTTTTGACCAAAAAAAAACACAACTCCAGGAAAGTTTGTGAAAGGGAAACGTACAGAAGCCGAGAGGTCACGACAAACGCAAACGCTGCAGCAAATACAAACGCGACAACACGACAAAAAGCCACAACACATCAAAAAAAGCCACAACGGAAATGACTGTTTTAATGCAAACGTCGCAACAAATACAAACGCCACAACACAAACGCAAATGCCGCAACACATTAAAAAGCCACAACACACAAAAAAAGCCACAACACACCAAAAAAAGCCACAACGGAAATGACCGCGGGACTCTATTTTAATGCAAACGTTGCAACAAATACAAACGCCACAACACAAAACAAAATGCCACAACACATTAAAAAGGCACAACACACCAAAAAAGCCACAACAAATCAAAAAAGCCACAACAACAAAAAACAACACAAAAAAAGCCACACACCAAAAAAGCCACAACAAACCAAAAAGCCGCAACATGCCAAAAAGCCATAACACACAAAAAGCCACAACACAACAAAAAAGCCACAACACACAAAAAAAGCCACAACACACAAAAAAGCCACACACACAAAAAGCCACAATACACAAAAAAGCCAAACACACAAAAAAAAGCCACAACACACCAAAAAAGCCACAACAAACAAAAAAGCCATAACACACAAAAAGCCACAAACACACCAAAAAAAGCCACAACACACCAAAAAGCCGCAACACACAAAAAGCCACAAACACACAACAAAAAAAGCCACAACATGCCAAAAAAGCCACAACACACCAAAAAAGCCACAACACACAAAAAAGCCACAACACACAACACAACAAACAAAAAAAAGCCACAACACACCAAAAAAAGCCACAACGGAAACGACCGCGGGACTCTATTTTAATGCAAACGTTGCAACAAATACAAACGCCACAACACAAAACAAAATGCCACAACACATTAAAAAGGCACAACACACCAAAAAAGCCACAACACACCAAAAAAGCCACAATACACCAAAAAGAAGCCACAACACAACAAAAAGCCACAACAAACCAAAAAGCCACAACATGCCAAAAAAGCCACAACACACAAAAAAGCCACAACACAACAAAAAGCCACAACACACCAAAAAAGCCACAACACACAAAAAAAGCCATAACACACTAAAAAAGCCAAAACACACCAAAAAAAGCCACAATGGAAACGACCGCGGGACTCTATTTTAATGCAAACGTCGCAACAAATACAAACGCTACAACACAAAACAAAATGCCGCAACACATTAAAAAGCCACAACACACCCAAAAAAGCAAAAAATAAACCAAAAAACAAAAAACACAACACACCAAAAAAAGCCACAACAAACCACAAAAAAGCCACAACGGAAGTGACCGCTGGACTCTATTTTCCGACGGACCGATCAAGCGGCAATTGAAGAAGAAGAACTACAACGTGAAACGAATAATGACAAAACAATAAATTACTTTTACTTACGTTTCCAACTTCTCCGTTCCTTTACTTTTCATGTTGTAGTTTGTCCACCAGCGTCTGACCAGAACCGAAGAAGCAGCTTGGACGAGCCGCGAAACGTCTTCAACCAAACTCACTTTTGGCCAGTCGACAAACTGAATTTTCTCCTCGCCACGGGAAAAAGAAGACAAAACTGAGACTGAGGCGGCTCTACCTCAGCCCACTCCCGCCTCCCGCTCGCAAATCCACGTGGATGAAAGTCCGAAGCCAGGACCCGATCGCGTCAGAAGGGGCGACACAAGAAGCATGCGCTGAACGAGCAAGATTATTTTTAAGAAGAATAAACTTTGACATGATCGAGGAATAAATTAGTTCAGCTTTAAAATTGGAATAAACCACCCACTTACTTCAGATTTATTTTAATTCCGAATAATCGTTTTCATTAGGAATTAAGTGTTTTCATGGTCTTTTTGAAGCAGAATTATTTTTTTTAATTCAGAATTAAACTATTTTTATTCATAATTAAAGCTCTCATGTAAACGTGGCAGCTGTGACAACATGATAAGATTTATATTTAACTTTGACATTAATTCCAGTCATATTTAACATTACTGAAAAGCAGGCTGAAGCTTTTATTATGCCTTTACCCTTTATTCCTTTGTCGAGCTTCATTGAATCAGTTCATCTTCATAAATACAGCAGGAAGAAACAAACTTCAGAAACAGAACAACAAAGTTTACAGCACAAAACTAAGTCTCATATTCATTAGTCCAGAGTTAAACATTAAACTTCTTTATGAAGTGAAAGAAAGTTCAATTAGGTCTGTTTACAGTTTTCCAGAGCTCCGCCCCTTTAACAGATTTACAAAATTCATAATGTTTGTTCTGATTTTCTTTTTAATACGGTCGTTCTGAGCTCATATCGGCTCTTTCGGATTGAATGTTCTTAAATTTCGACAGGAGATTGTTGTTTATTGAACATTTTAAGAGTGTAAAGGTCGACTAAATTATTTCACGTTTGAATTTAAATAATATTGGTTGGTTCGTTATAAGTTTAATGTGATGCTCTTATTCTTTTTTGTAGGGTAGATTGGCTTTTGTAATTAAATTGCCCCTCAATCGTAGGTTATGTCATTCGAGTTATATATAATAAAAAGACTGTTTTTATCTAGGGTATATCTATATTTATATATAATTGGATCACACAACGATCATGGATAAGACTATGACAACAATAAAGACCTAATATCATCTGTGAAATCTGGAAATCTCTTCCGTTTTAAAAGTCAAACATTAAACGTTAAATCTGTTCAAAGTCTCTTATTCAAATGTGACCTCAGCCAATCACGTGACAGGATTCCCCCTCTGAAACACTTCTGATAAAAAATGATTTGAATAGATTTGCATGTGGCCGCAGCAGGTTTCGTCAGGTGTGAGGAAAAGTACAGGAGGAGTACAGGTGCGCACCTGTCACTCACACATAACGACAAGAATGTGAGGCGGGTGTTTAAAAGGTGAGTTTATCTCCACTTAGAATGTGGTTACGTCCTCAAAAAAAAAAAAAAGACTTGGGGCTGTGTTCTGTTTTGTTCACGTGTCTGAGTGGTTTAGCAGAAGGTTCTAAACCAGGACTAAACCAGGACTAAACCAGGACTAAACCAGGTCTAAACCAGGACTAAACCAGGACTAAACCAGGACTAAACCAGGACTAAACCAGGACTAAACTAGGACTAAAACCAGAACTAAAACCAGGACTAAACCTGGACTAACCCAGGACTAAACCAGGTCTAAACCAGGTCTAAACCAGGTCTAAACCAGGACTAAACCAGGTCTAAACCAGGACTAAACCAGGACTAAACCAGGTCTAAACCAGGACTAAAACCAGAACTAAAACCAGAACTAAACCAGGACTAAACTAGACTAAAACCAGAACTAAAACCAGAAACTAAACCAGGACTAAACCAGGACTAAAACCAGGAACTAAACCAGGACTAAACCGGACTAAAAACCAGGACTAAACCAGGACTAAACCCAGGACTAAACCAGGACTAAAACCAGGACTAAACTAGGACTAACCCAGGACTAAACCAGGACTAAAACCAGAACTAAAAACAGGACTAAAACAGGACTAAACCAGGACTAAAACCAGGACTAACCCAGGACTAAACCAGGACTAAAACCAGAACTAAAACCAGAACTAAACCAGGACTAAACCAGGACTAAACCAGACTAAAACCAGGACTAAACTAGGACTAAACCAGCTAAACCAGGACTAAACTAGGACTAAACCAGCACTAAACCTGGACTAAACAGACTAAAACCAGACTAAACCAGGACTAAACCAGGACTAAAACCAGAACTAAAACCAGAACTAAAACCAGGACTAAACTAGGACTAACCCAGGACTAAACCAGCACTAAACCTGGACTAAACTAAGACTAAAACCAGGTCTAAACCAGGACTAAACCCAGACTAAAACCAGGACTAAAACCAGGACTAAACCCGGACTAAACTAGGACTAACCCAGGACTAAGACAGCACTAAACCAGGTCTAAACCAGGACTAAACTATCGTCCTTTCTCCTGTGGCCTGAGCCCGTCCTGACAGTAAGTCCTGTTTCAGTCCTGGTTTAGTCCTGTTTCAGTCCTGGGTTAGTCCTGGTTTAGTCCTGGTTCAGTCCGTGGTGTCGGCAGTGCAAAGGTTTAATATAATCTCGGGTCGACCCTCATCATATAAACGAACCCTGAGTCTTTATGATTAGTCTGTCCAAAACTCCAAACTCATGAAGTAGAGATTGTCATTTAACAAATATTTGAATACATCTGGCTCCTTTAAAAGTCAAACAATAAAAGTAAAATCTAACCTCAACCAATCGGACGTCAGGATTCCCTCTTCACCTCCTCTGACTCAGACTTGTGTTCAGCCCCAGGGGACGGATTTGAATAGATTTGCATGAGACCGACAGGTTTGTCCCTGTCAGGTATGAGGAAATGAACAGGAGCAGGAACAGGGGGAAAACCTAAACAGACACAAGTCTGATTCTCTGTACGATCTTTGTACAAAGAATTGACAATAAACTGTTGAACCTGAGACAGATCTGTCCAGGTGCAGTTTGCCCCCTGGACCTGGACCTGCTCCTGTGCATTTCCTCACACTTGACAGGGACAGGGGACTTGACAGGGACAAGTATGAGGAAATGTACAGGAGCACATACAGAACCTGTCACGCACTCAAATACTGTCATGTGTGTGCAGGATTTAGTCCTGTTAAATCCTGTTTTAGTCCTGGTTTAGACCTGGTTTAGATCTAATTTAAATCTAATTTAGATCTATTTTAGACCTTGTTTAGACCTGGTTTAGTCCTGGTTTAGACCTGGTTTAGTGTCCGGCAATGAGTGGAATTACCATTTATTTCAACCAAGTAACTGTAATCCAATTACCACTCATTGAAACAGTAACTGTAACTGAATACAGTTACTCATCATTTGTACTCTGATTACATAACTCCAGTACATGTAATCTGTTACTCCCCAACACTGCATATACATATATATACACCCATAAACAAACACAGACTGATATACTGATATATATGTATATATATATATATATATATACTATATATATATATATATATATATATAATATATATATATATATATATATACACACACACATATATACACATATATACACACACACACACACACACACACATATATGTAGTTAAAATGACTCACATTTAAACTGCATAAATATCTAGTGCACCTTTAACTGCAGTTCTTCTTACTGACTTATGTTTTGAATGTAAAAAGTATAAATAAATATCAGAGTGACGTTTATTGTAATTCATTTTTATCTTTAACGTCTGAGCAGGTCTTTGGGAAACACCGTGACTCAAAACCTTTAACCCGATTTAATTTAAAAAACAAACTTAGGCTCCCGTGACCTGGTTTCACTTCTTCCTCCTTTATTCAAATGATTTCTTACATAAATCAGAAGAGATTTCTAAAGTTAGACCTGTTCTGTACCTTTAATGTCAAGGGGGATTTCTGCGCGTCACAATACGAGTCTTCTTACAAACGCCCACGGCTTTATTTGAATGCAGGGTTTTCTCGCGTACGTCTTCAAAACAGACGCAGGCGTGGAAACAGCTGGGAGTTCCAGAAGAATTTACTCAGACAAAATGAAAATAAATACTAAATGATTTCTAAAAATAGCCAAGCTTTGAATTAAATGACCTTAAAAGTGTGTGATAAAATAAAAATAAAAAGCAACACAGGCCCAATGCATTCACTTTTATTTTGTACAATGATAAAGGATGAAAGTTTGTGCCTTCGTTAATGTTAGTATTAGTTTGCACGACCATAAACGAAATGTCCTTAAATTTTTACATTTTTTTCTCATTGTAGTTTATGTCGCACGATCATAAACGATAAACTTTTGTGCCTTCGTTAACAATATTATTAGTTTGTACGATCATAAATGAAAAACAAAAAAATCCTTACATTCTTTCATTCTCATTGTAGTTTATTTTGCACGATCTGCAGGTTTATTTTGCGTGTTTAAACATGCGTGAAAACCAAGGTTTTAATTATTGATCCTGAAGCTCTGAGAGAGACTCAAAGCTCAGTGCCAAACCTCCTCACTGAACCCCTGAGAGAAAGTCAAAAGTTTAGGAGTTACTCTGGATCGTGAGCTCAGCTTTGAGCCTCACATCAGGTCCATCACTAAATCTGGTTTTTATCACCTAATAAATATTCCCGAGTCAGACAGTTTCTCTCTCAAGTGCAGAGACTTTAATACAGGCTTTTATTACAAACAGTGTTGATTACTGTTCTCTCCTTTCTGGTCTTCCAAAGAAAACCACAGCTCCACTACAGCTCCTCCAAAACTCTGCAGCTCCTCCTCAGCTCCTCCAAAACTCTGCAGCTCCTCCTCAGCTCCTCCAAAACTCTGCAGCTCCTCCTCAGCTCCTCCAAAACTCTGCAGCTCCTCCTCAGCTCCTCCAAAACTCTGCAGCTGCTGACGAGGACCAGGAAGCGAGAGCACATCACCCCAGTGCTGAAGTCTGTGCACTGGCTCCTGTGAACTTCAGGATAGATTTTAAAGTTCTTTTATTGGTTTATAAAACTCTTAACGGTCTTAGTCTTATTTATTTATCTGACCTGCTTGAATCACATGAGCCTCTCGGACTCTCAGGTCCTCAGGTCTCGTCTTTTAACTGTCCCAAAAGTCCAAACTTAAACTCACGGTGAGGCGTCTTTAAGCTTTTACGGCCTCCGTTTGTGGAACAGTCGACCCAAGGACCTGAGGTCCACTGCGAGTGTTCATATTTAAAAAATTTTTTTAAAGTAAACTGAAAATGTACCTTTTTAATTTAGCTTTTAATTTAAACTTTTACTTGTTTTAACTTATTGTTATGGTTGTTATTACTATATTAAATTATCATTACTATTTTACTTAGGCTGCAGCCTGAAGTGACCCAAATCCGATTTTTTGGCCTCTATGTTCCTGTATCTGATCTTTTAATGAGTCTGAACGACACAGATCTGATTTTTTTCAAATGTGACCCAGGACACTTGGATATGTGCTCCTGAAACTGATACATATCTGATCTTTTGACATGTGACTTCAGTCTGAACGGCCAAAGTGCATTCATCCACCTACACGTTATCAACAAGACACAAACGTCACTATTCTGCACTGAAGTAGGCGAAAATTATGATGGCGAAAATAATAATAAACTCCATGTCACTGAAGTGAAGCACATCACCACTCACCACTCTTGGCTCCGTCTCCACATCCACACGTTCCTTTCAACGGACGTCGCTGCCGCTGCCCCACAAAACACCACGACCAAAAACCTCGCCCTTCTCCTTCTCAATCTCCTCCTTAAAACAAGTAAGTTGTTCATGTTCTGGCTCCGGTACGAGAGGAACTTTAAAATCTCCAGGTGCTCGATGCTGCGTCCATGTTTGGACAACTTCTGTAAACACAGAGACGCTCGCTGCGGTTGACGTCGTCGTGTCTCCAGTGTCACATGTGGGACACTTTTGGGCCGTTTAATGTTCACACTGGAGACACATACAAGTAACATTTAACTGGAAATGTGAACGACCTCGAAAAAACATCAGATTTCACAAAAAAATCAGAATTGATCATTAAGCCCTGCAGTCTGAGCGTAGCCTATGTCTCCATCGGATCTTAGCTCCATTTTTATTCTTACTCTAACCTTCAGGAGCTTTATTTTTATGCTTTATGTTTCTGTTTAATTTGTTGTATATATGGATGAAACACTGGGGTGGGGGGTTGCTGCTGTTTTTAATTACTGTATTGTCACTTTTCTGTTGCATTGACTGAAACAAAACACAACTCCAGGTCTGTTTGTGACGAGGAAACATCAGAAAATATCATAATATGGACCCTTTAAAATACACCGTAACCTATTAGTAAAGGTACCACAAAAAAGTACTTAGTATTTGTCTAAAAGTACACATTTCCTTGTGCACAACCCGTTGAGCAGTCGAGGGCGTTTGTGGTCCCGCTGAGGTCACAGTTATGACTCAGGTTTATTGAGTTCATTTGACTCATCGCAAAAATACAACACAAACGGAAACACCCATGGTTTTTTTTTTGTTTTTTTTGTCTACGCAGATTAAAGACGAGACAAAAGCCCATCTGCAGATCACAAAGATAAAACCAGAATGACTAAATCTCATTCTGTTTAAACAATAAAAACAGCCAGAAAGTGTCGTCTCAGATTAACGATTTCGATAAAACAGAAAAGAAACAGCTGTTATTCACTGAAAAATGAGATAATCTGACTATAGAGAAAATATTAATTATGACATATTTTAGCTACTGCGCAGAAATTTGGGGAAATGCTTATCCAAGTATCATAAAACGTTTGTTCCTGCTGCAAAAACACAACACGAATCATCAACAAAAACGGTTTCCAAGAGCACAACGTTCATCAGTTTGTTCAGTTTAATCGACTAAAGTTTTAAAGACTTAGTTGATTTTAAGATTTGATTCGTTCTGTGGAAAGACAAACAAAAACGTTTACCCAAAGCTCGACAAAATCTCTTACATAAGACAATATTTTTTCCATTCCTCAAGGACGACATTAAAACAGAAACAGAGTCAAGACGTGGAACTTGTTAAATCATGATTTTAAAAGTTGCACTAGTGTTTAAGAAAATGTACAAAGATAAAATAACGATGGACGATGTGAGTAAGGAAATGTTTAAGTGAATGAAATGTAAACTTCAAGAGGGATATTGTAACATGCAATTTTATTTTTATTTATTGATTTATTGATGTGTGAAAGGAGCAGGGTTTATAAGATTTATCTTCTTCCTGTTCCTTTCGTTCTTGCAGCAAAGACGAGGCAAATAATCCTTGGAATATGTGTTTGTTTTTATGTGTTAATTGTCGTATGTTTTGTTGTCGTTCTCTTTAAATCGATGAAAATAAAGAAATAAATTCATCCATCCATTTTCTTCCTCTTATCCAGCAGTCTAAGCAGGGACTCCCAGACTTCCCTCACCCCAGACACTTCCTCCAGCTCCTCCAGGGGGACCCCGAGCTGTTCCCAGGTCAGTCCAGAGACATCGTCCCTCCTGCGTGTGTCCTGGGTCTTCTGAGGGAGGCGTCCAGGAGGCATTAACACAGATGCCCGAGCCTCAGCTGCTCCTCTCGACGTGGAGGAGCAGCGGCTCTACCCCGAGCTCCTCACCCGATCTCTAATCGAGCGCCCATGCACCATGTGGAGGAAACTCATTTCGACCGCTTGTATCTGCGATCTCGTCCTTTTGGTCATTACCCAAAGAGCTTTACCTTAGGTCAAATACATAATAAATAAATACATACATACTAGGGATGGGCATGATTAATCGATAATTGACATTAAGAATTTCATCGATTACATTAATTTTAATCGACAAACTGAATGTATGTTGCTGTGTGTGTCGTGACCAAACAGGTGTGTACATGTGTCTCTGCATCAGAAGGAGCGAGACACAAACAGTGGGTCAGTCTGTAACGAACCGAAGCACAAATGTGGATTTAACGATGATTTGTACAAGAAATTCCACACTTTCTGTTGCGTTGGGACAAGTGTGAGTCCATGTGCACAGTGTATAAAGCAGCACATATGTTTCTGTGTCCAGTGGGGAAAAGTTTTTACCAGGTGAGAGTCGCTCAATGTGGATGACGAGGCCCCGCCCCCCTCCCCCCGTACGCTGTCCTGGTTTTGACAAACGCAAATCTGGTCACACTGACCTGTATTCACCTGAGTCATGTCTTTTAATCCAACACAAGTTGAACCACATCAGCGACACAAGAGCTGGAGTTTTATCTTCGCTGAGTTTATGTAAATTAGTGATGTGGTTTTAAGTTTCGTTTCTGTGAGATTTGAACAAAACTGAATTAAACACATTATAATGTCAAACAGCTGATGTGGATCTAGAGTCGTTACGGTTTATATGTCGTAAAGTTGAATTTATTTATGCAGATTAGTGCAGATAGTAATAATAATGATGATCATTTTAATATAAAAACGTTAATGATTAATCGATAATCGATCGTTAATTCTTCCGACGATCGATTAAGAAAATTTCATCGAATGCCCGTCCCTAATACATACATATTGTTTAATCCATGTTTTTATGATAGTAAAATGAATAGTCAGTCATTATTATTTTATATTAAAGGTGTATTTTAGAGTTCTTGTATACTTGTATTTTATTTTAACAAGTTGAAACATTTTATTCAGTTTTAATATATATATAAAAAAAAAAAATATAGTAGTTAAAATTAAAGTTTTTAGTAGTAGTTTTATTTAGTCATTTTGCAGCACTACAAAACAAAACAAAACAAAACATAGACTACAACCCCGTGGATCATGACCGAAATGGTTTAGGCTGAAGTAAAAAGTACAAACTTTTTAAAACAATGACAGAATTCCAAGACAGAAAAGCAGCATCTGAACAGCAAATTTTGAGTTTATAATTTCACTTACGACTTACAGTGTATATAAGAGACAAAATATAAATGAAAACAAACTTAATTTAACGCATAATTTATTAATTCCAGAGCTCTATATCTTTCAAAACGTAATGATTTATACTTTTCTTTTTTTTTTTTTTTAAAGACTTCTACAGTGTTAGACTTAAATTCTCACTCAGGTTTCAGTTAATATGTTTAATTGTTATTTGAACTCATGAAAATTGAAAATAATAGAAAATAATTAAATGGAAAAATGCAACGTCTTTCAAATTTAAGGTTAACATTTTGCCTTGAACTTGAATCCAATACTGTACAACATCTTTGACAAATAATATCACTACGGAAACCACCAGGAAAGCGTCATAATGCACCTTTAACACTTGATATGTGTTGTGAAAGGTTTTATGTTACGCAAAACTGACTCTTGTGAACTTTCAGTCGTCACGAGGTGGAAATATTTTCTGTTTTCACCTTAAATCTGCAGGGATTTTGAGTTAAACGTGTGAATGAAAAAAAAAAAAACCACAACTCCGGGTCTGTTTGCGACGAGGAAACATTATAACACTGATCAGAAAAAAGCGTAATATGGGTCCCTTTAACAACAGCTATCATGCTAACGCGCACTTGCTGATTCTCTGACAGTACACGGCGGAGTTATTTTGACCTCAAGAGCTGCTTATACACGGGAAAAAACTTTACACTGTCATTAACCTGCTTGTGTTTACTGTAACAGCTTTAATTATCGTCGTTTTACCGAAGTGGGCAGCTGAAATAAACTGTTGTTGTGTCCTTGAGCAAAGCGCTTCTCCCACACGGCTTGAACTCGTTCACCTTTACGTGGAACCTGTAGGCTGCGGGTCCCGTGCTGCTGCTACTTCTGCTTCTTGTGTTTTTTTTTTTGGTTGTTTTTTTTGTGTGTGTGGTTTGTCGCTTCACTGGGCCTCGTACAGAAACCCGGCCACCCCGATCAGACTCCGCCCCCTCCTCCAAAAACGCAACGGCGCACGGAGAAACTTTCCCCTCTGACGCTAGCTCAGCCTACAGCCGCTGAAGCAGAGTGTCGGCCCTGATTTTCCGAGCGAGGAGAAGGGAAAGAGAGAGGCGCTTCCTAAATGTCAATGAGTGAATGTTTTTTAAATCGATTGTGCGGTTGTGGTCGGGTGGTTACAGCAAAACTCTCACAAGGTCCCACAGGAAAAAAGACGCACGTTTCTCTTTTCGATTTGTTAATTTTCTAATGCAGATTATTTCGTTTTGGGGGAAAAAGTTGCACAAAGGTCAAAAGAGCATCTGGCAAATTTGACTAAAACGCACTTAAAGTCACAATATTACAGGTGCATTGTGGAACTTTTACAGTGGAATCGAGACCGGGACCAGTCCGAGACCACAGGGTCCCGAGATCGAGACAAAGACCGAGACTTTAAAGGTTGTATAGAGGATTTTTTAAGGGAAGCGAAATACAGCGACAGTCCTTTTTCAAATGTTGTGCATGTGTGACACCACCTTCCTCAGTAGAAACATCTCCTCCTCCCGCCTCTTTACTCTAGAAATCACATTTGTTTACATCCAGTGCACGTTCAGAATCACTGTTGAAGTGACCTGCCTAGAAATATTTTAGCAACCGACGCGTCAGTTTTTAGACCACAGGTGTCAAACATAAGGCCCGGGGACCAGATCCGGCCGTCCAAGACCTTTAATCTGGCCCTCGGCTGATTTTCTACTAAAATATTTTAATTCTATTTTTTATTAAAATCTTGTTAATTTTCTGTGGTGTTTATCACAGCAGCGTCTCTGTACGTGGCCCCTCCCACCAGAGCAGCACAAATGAAGACTTGTCTCTTTCCAAACGCTCTTAAAGGACGATCGTTTTGACTGTTGACCGTGACACCCTCATCAGAAAAATGTCCAACATGAGAAAAGTGGAGCCGAGTGCAGGATTTTACAACAAAAATGGACTTATTCCTGTTTGCAAACAAGTTCATGTTAAAATATTGTGTTGAAATTGTTTTTTTCTTAAAGTTTCAGGTTGTTCATAATATTATAATATTTTGTAAAAGAAAGAGTTCATCAATTAAAAAACGATTTCTGTAATATATTTGTGTTTCTCTGCACAAATATTTAAACTTATTGTTATTTTTGGGGTTTATATGACATGAGTTTTCTGATCCGGCCTCTTTGGGATCAAAGTAAGTTGGATATGGCCCCCGGAACAAAATGAGTTTGACACCCCTGTTTTTTGTTTTCTTTTGCGGCGAACTGGTCGTGGATTCTCGTCCGCCATCGCAACAAACTTTGTGCGAATTACAAGGAAGCTACAGTTTGAAAAAGCCTCAAAGAACCGCTGCATAAACCACATAATCCCCGAGCGCCGACGAGTCAGTTACACTAAAAATGTAGGGAGTTTGACTGACAACCTAACAGCCAATAGAAAAAGAGGGAGCCTCGTTTTCTATTGGCTGATGTTTATCTGGCCTCACTACGTCCACAACTGATAGATTTTCATTCTTTCTTTTTTTTTCGGTCATCATAATTAAAAGGCTGCTGTGTCTCTGTAATGGTATTTAAAACTTTCAATGACAATTTTAAAGACAAGACCGAGACCTCTGAGGGTTGAGACTGAAACAAGACCATGACTTTTAAAGCTGAAACTGAGACAAGACCTGTGAGGGGGAAGACCAAGACAAGACCAAGACCTCTGAGAGGGAAGACCAAGACCAAGACCTATGAGGATCGAGACCAAGACAAGATCGAGACTATGCCCCAACGAGATCAAATCAAGACCATCTTTGTAATTTTCTGCATTTATTTGTATTTTACAGTTACTTTGCCACAAATATATTAATGTTTTGTTGTTGTTGTTGTTGTTTTTTTTTGTTTTTTTTTTACAAATCTAACTCCACTGTATCTGATAAATGTTAATTTAGGATTAAAATAAGAACAATCTGTACTGCACCTAAACACTTTGTGCCCATTTTTGGACCCTGACCCACAGTTTGAGAACCTCTTCTTTAAGGACCTATTTACATGAAAATGCTCGTGGGTAAAAACGACAAAATATTTCATCGAAAGTGCCTTTCGTTTAGACAGTGACGGAGTTTTTGGGGCTTAAAAACGCAAAAATCTGAAACCTCCCTCCAGAGACACAAAACAGAGACACAATACACAAAACTCTGGTCAGATGTGCTCAGGTCGTGTGCACGTTTACGTCACATACAGACAGTACACAGAAACCTGGCATTCACCCCATCGAATTCCACACACTTTTGCGTCAGCATATGAACGCAGATTTATCTCCCGAAAACACTCGTCTAAACACAGAATAAAAAGTGAAGACGCGACGCCACTTTTGCATCTTCTGTTCAGACCCTCATCATATAAACGAGGTCTAAGTGAACTTCTACTGGTACTTTACTCAAAACTGTGAAGAAAGTGGGTAGGATTTTTAAACCTGTTTTTTTTAAATTCCTAATTAAAGTTCCATTCTCTTCTTGGTTTTGCAGTGAGATTTAGACTCTGCACATTTACCAAACACATGTTGTGGCAAACACAGACGCATTTGTGAACTTTTATTAGACAAACTTCAACCACATGTCATAGTAAAAAGTTAATTGATGGATGTAATGAAATATGATCACACTCGTTGAGTGTCAGACCTCGAGTCTGAGACAAGACCGAGACCAAGCCCCTTCAAGACCGAGACAAGACCGAGACCAAGCCCCTTCAAGACCGAGACAAGACCGAGACAAGACCGAGACCAAGCCCCTTCAAGACCGAGACAAGACCGAGACCAAGCCCCTTCAAGACCGAGACAAGACTGAGACCAAGCCCCTTCAAGACCAACACAAAACCAAGTCCAAGCCCCTTCAAGACCAAGACAAGACCGAGACCAAGCCCCTTCAAGACCGAGACAAGACCGAGACAAGACCAAGACAAGACCGAGACCAAGCCCCTTCAAGACCGAGACAAAACCGAGACAAGACCGAGTCCAAGCGACGTCAAGACCGAGACAAGACCGAGTCCAAATGCGGTTGAGCCTCGAGGCTGGTCTTGAGACCAAGGTCGGTCTCTGCTGCAACACTAGGAGGGTCTGTCAGATGATTTTCTCCGTGGATGGTCCTTGTTTTGTCTAGAATGTTTCACAGTATGGCTTTAAAACTTTCTATCTTCATGAAGACCAAACCAGACCAAGTTACAGGTCAAGTCTGTGGAGAGGTGACTCCGCTCACATGTACTGACAATTTGAAACAAACAAAAAAAAAACTCTATAAAACCCAGAGACAAGCAGGTGAAAAGTTACAGAGTGCACCTTTAATAACTTGTGTAAAACAGTTGTTTCCTCTTCGTGCAGCAGAGTTGTGAGAGACGAGCAGGTGGCAGGTTTCGCTCTGACTCAGGGAAGATGCGTGTGGCTGTGGTTTTTACACAAACAGAGGAGTGAGAAGGTGAGGGGAGCAGTGCATTGTGGGAATCGCAGTGTCAACAGGACCCTTCAAAGAGTGGAAGAACTACAGAGAACACGACAGCGAGGTGGGACGTGGTTTAGTCATGTTCACACCACTGTTACTCCCAGGGCCATGAAAGGAACTGAACGAGGTCTTTCAGAGAAGTTCCAGTCATGTAAAACACAACTGTAAGTGTTTTTAAACTGGGCTCTGGTGTTGCTCACGTGGACCTGAGCAGTTTTAATTTTCCAAATTGTCATTTTCGTAATTTGTGATATTTTTTTTTTTTTTTTATGTATTTATTTTGGGCAAGTAAAGATTTACATTTATATACAATGGAACATATGACATAAGTGAAATCATAATAGAAATGAAAATAACAACTACTAATAACTATTATTATTACTATTTTGCCCAAAAAGGAGTGGGAAGAAAAAAAATGCATTTAATCCCACCCCTACTCTTCATAATCTAACACAGGGGAGTCAAACTCATGTTGGTCCGGGGGCCGTATCCAACTGACTTTGATCCCAAAGGGGCCGGATCAGAAAACTCATGTCATATAAACCCCAAAAATAACAATAAGTTCAAATATTTGTGCAGAGAAACACAAATCTATGACAGAAATCTTTTTTAATTGATGAACTCTTTTACAAAATATTATAATATTATGAACAACCTGAAACTTTTAGAAAAATTCGATTTCAACACAAAGTTTTAACATTATATTAGGAATAAGTCAATTTTTCTTGTAAAATCCTGCACTCGGCTCCACTTTTCTCATGTTGTACATTTTTCTGATGAGGGTGTCACGGTCAACAGTCAAAACGATCGTCCTTTAAGAGCGTTTGGAAAGAGACAAGTCTTCATTTGTGCTGCTCTGGTGGGAGGGGCCACGTACAGAGACACTGGAGACGCTGCTGTGATAAACACCACAGAAAATTAACAATATTTTAATAAAAAATATAATTAAAATATTTTAGTAGAAAATCAGCCGAGGGCCAGATTAAAGGTCTTGGAGGGCCGGATCTGGCCCCCGGGCCTTATGTTTGACACCTGTGATCTAACACAATGATATTATTTTGCATTTTTCAGACATTTTGAATTAAACTCTATGAACTATTTACAAGTGCAGACAAGAGTCACTGTTATAACTTGGTAGAATAACATAAGTGCACCAACCAAGTTAAGGAAACAGACAATGAGTGTGTTTACATGCACATCAATAACCCGGTTATGATCGGGTTTTTTGAGTATCCTGGTTTCTTGATGGTGCATGTAAACGCAGTAACCCGGTTATGGCAGTATCCCGGTTATTAGAAACCGGGTTACTGTAGCTGGTTTATTCCGATAGTAACCGGGATACTTGTGACATGTATACGCAGTATCCCGATTACTGCAACATAAAGTTGAGTCGCATGCGTCAAAAAGACACTTTCCAGCCTTTCACCACAACAGTAGTGACATAAATAAATTGACCAACATAAATAAAGTGACCAAACGAGTGAAATGACTGTAAAATAAAGAGCTGCACTAAACCTGCACACGTACAACCTGCACTCGTACGACCTGCACTCGTGTGACGCTGAAAAACTAAAACATGAACTATCTCCTATACTCTATACGCACAGAACACACTTACCATCATTAGCGCCTCTTCTGTCACAGAAATAACACACATAATCCACAGAGTCGTGTCATTTAGTCCAAAAGAAACTGATCACATCAGCGGCACAAGGCGCGAGTTGTTTTTATCACCGCTAGCAGTTTATGCTAATTAGCCAAACGGTCTTAAGTTTCGTTTCTGTAAAACGTAAACAAATGTGATCAGAGCTGAATTATCTGATCAAACGGGCTGATGTGTCTATAGTGTTTATGGTTTATATGTTGTAAAGTTGAGTTTATTTATGCAGAAGATTTGAATGAAGAATCTGCACAGTGGATTGTGGGAGATCTCGTAGCTCCTTAGCTTCTTATGCTAAAGAAGCTCACGGTTTGTATTTTTCCTGGTTTATGAAATTGATTTAAGTTAATTTTTGCGCCTGCGCATTTGTAAGATTATGTCAAGAAACCGGGATACTCCATTTGATCATGTACACGCGGATATGAGTGTCCCGGTTTCTCAGTGCTCATGTAAACACAGTAACACGAATACTGACAGAACCGGGATATGGATAATAACCGGGAAACTGATGTGCATGTAAACGCACTCAATGGTAAGAAACAACAAACATAAACATAAATTAATCCCAGTTTTCCCATTAAAATCACTTTATCTTCCACTTCATTTTTGCCTCCAGCTGCCTCCATTTCTGAATTTAGAATGTTTTTGTTTACAACTTTTGAAAGGGTCTATATTTTTATCTCTCAAAAATGAGGGTGAACTCGCCCAAGCACAGATCATCTCTAAAGCTTTGGTACGTTTGTCCAGTGTGAGCAACATCGAGTCATGGCCCGATTCGGTGGTGCAGGTGTGAGTGCGGAACATAAAACGATCGACGACAAGACCAAACAAATGTCTCCAGAAAAAAAATAAATTAATTAAGTGTGAATGGGAATTTAAAATACACAATGTGACATTTTTGTGTAGTATTTTTAATTTAGTCCTGGTTTAGTCCTGGTTCAGTCCTGCTTTGGTCCTGGTTCAGTCCTGGTTTAGTCCTGGTTCAGTCCTGGTTTAGTCCTGGTTCAGTCCTGGTCTAGTCCTGGTTCAGTTCTGGTTCAGTCCAGGTTCAGTCCTGGTTTAGTCCTGGTCTAGTCCTGGTTCAGTCCTGGTTTAGTCCTGGTCTAGTCCTGGTTCAGTCCTGGTCTAGTCCTGGTTCAGTCTTGGTTTAGTCCTATTTTAGTCCTGGTTTAGTCCTGGTTCAGTCCTGGTCTAGTCCTGATTCAGTCCTGGTTCAGTCCTGGTTCAGTCCTGGTCTAGTCCTGGTTCAGTCCTGGTTAGTCCTGGTTAGTCCTGGTTTCAGTCTGTTCAGTCCGGTTCAGTCCTGGTTAGTCCTGGTTCAGTCCTGGTTCAGTCCTGGTTCAGTCCTGGTTAGTCTGTTCTGGTTAGTCCTGGTTCAGTCCTGGTCTAGTCCTGGTTCAGTCCTGGTTCAGTCCTGGTTCAGTCTAGGCCTGGTTCAGTCCTGGTTTAGTCCTGGTTCAGTCTTGGTTTAGTCCTATTTTAGTCCTGGTTCAGTCCTGGTCTAGTCCTGGTTCAGTCCTGGTTCAGTCCTGGTCTAGTCCTGGTTCAGTCCTGGTTCAGTCCTGATGTGGATCAAGTCTTGCTGTTTGGGTTCAGTTCTGCTTTGATCCGGGTTCAGACCATGAAGTTAAAAGATCCTTTTAGTCCGGATTTACTTAATCAGTTTAGTTCTGGTTAAGACGTGGTACAAACTGGTTTTAGTCCACACTGACCGAGATTAGTTCTGGTTTAGTTCTGCTTTAGTCCCAGGATGAGTTTTGTTCACTCTTATTTTGTTATGATTCAAACTAAAATTTAAAAATATAATTCTTTGTTTTTGGCTCATCAGGTCCTAAAGCTGCACGAGTTCAGGTCCTAGGAAGTTCATCCTGATTTAGTCCTGGTCTAGTCCAGATTTAGTTCTTGGTCCGGTCCCAATTTTTTGTCTGTCTTGCATTTATTCAAGTTTAGTCCTGGTTTTGTCCCTCATTTAGACCTGGTTTAGTCCTGATTTAGGCCTGGTTTAGTCCTGTTTTAGTCCTGGTTTAGGCCTGGTTTAGACCTGGTTTAGACCTGGTTTAGTCCTGCTTTAGTCCTGGTTTAGTCCTGCTTTAGTCCTGGTTTAGACCTGGTTTAGACCTGGTTTAGTCCTGCTTTAGTCCTGGTTTAGACCTGGTTTAGTCCTGCTTTAGTCCTCGTTTAGTCCTGGTTTAGACCTGCTTTAGTCCTGGCCTGGTTTTAGTCCTGGTTTAGACCTGGTTTAGTCCTGCTTTAGTCCTGGTTTAGTCCTGCTTTAGTCCTGGTTTAGACCTGGTTTAGTCCTGCTTTAGTCCTGGTTTAGTCCTGGTTTAGACCTGGTTTAGTCCTGCTTTAGTCCTGGTTTGGTCCTGCTTTAGACCTGCTTTAGTCCTCGTTTAGTCCTGGTTTAGACCTGCTTTAGTCCTGGTTTAGACCTGGTTTAGACCTGGTTTAGTCCTGCTTTAGTCCTGGTTTAGTCCTGCTTTAGTCCTGGTTTAGACCTGGTTTAGTCCTGCTTTAGTCCTGGTTTAGTCCTGGTTTAGACCTGGTTTAGTCCTGCTTTAGTCCTGGTTTGGTCCTGCTTTAGACCTGCTTTAGTCCTGGTTTAGTCCTGGTTTAGTCCTGCTTTAGACCGGCTTTAGTCCTGGTTTAGTCCTGCTTTAGTCCTGGTTTAGTCCTGGTTTAGTCTTGCTTTAGACCGGCTTTAGTCCTGGTTTAGTCCCGGTCTGGTCCACATCTGCACCTGTCCTTCTCAGAACCACATACCAGCAACATGTGAGCGGACACAGGGGCCCCTCAGCCAATCACGCGCCTCGGAGGGGTCGGGCCCCGCGGAAATGGCCAATCAGAGCGGAGGGCGGCCCGGGCTCGGCCAATCAGGAGCCGGGAGGGAGAGACGTCCACGTGGAGCGAAAGAGGAAAACAAGAAGAAGAGAAGCACTTCTGAGAAAAAGAACGAGACCTGGAGCCGCTTCAGATTACTGCAGTGTACACTACAATACTACAATACTG
The DNA here is from genome assembly GCF_026225935.1 of Boleophthalmus pectinirostris. Taxonomy (NCBI): domain Eukaryota; kingdom Metazoa; phylum Chordata; class Actinopteri; order Gobiiformes; family Gobiidae; genus Boleophthalmus; species Boleophthalmus pectinirostris. Next base: position 3,201,245 of record NW_026571299.1, on the reverse strand, counting down.
CAGTACTACTACAGTACTACTACTACAACAAATACTACAACTACTACTACTACTACTACTGCTACTACTACTACTACTACTGCTACTAATACAGTACTACTACAGTACTACTACAGTACTACCACAATAGTATCACAGTACTACTACTACTACTATTACTACTATATGCAATATACTTCTAATACCTTCTTCTACTATTCCTAATGCTGTGACCTATTTGTTTTAGTCCTGGTTTAGTCCAGCTCTAGTCCTGGTTTAGACTTGGTTTAGTCCTGGTTTACAGAAACAGGACCTGGACCTGCTTCAAATTACTGCTGTGACATTCCACTACTACTCCTACTACAGTACTACTTTACACTACTACTCCTATTACTACTACTACTCCTACTACAGTACTACTTTACACTACTACTTACTACTACTACTACTACTACTACTACTACTACTACTACTACTACTACTACTATTACTACACTGTATTACTACTATTTACTATCTACTTCTAATACCTTCTACTACTATTACTAAAAAAAAAAAAAAATAAGCCATTAATTTTCATAATTTTTCAGAAAACAAAACAAAAATATAACAAAACAGAAAACAAAAAAACAAACAAAAGTAATAGTATATTAAAAGAAAAAAAACTATACATATATATAATTAATAATACTTAAATACACACAGACACATATACACACATACATAAACATACATATATAAATGTGTATACATGTATACACATATAGACATATATACATACACATACACAAGTATGCATACACATACACACATGCAAACGTACGTACATACATACTTATACATTCAAATATAAACACAGATACGCATGTTGTATGTATGTATGTGTATGTGTGCACATACATACATACATACATACATATATACGTACATATACACATACATATATACATGTACACATACATACACATACATATACATACATACATATACATACATACACATACATACATACATACATGTACACATACATACATACATACATACATATACACATACATACATACATACATGTACACATACATATACACATACATACATACATACATACATACATATATACACACACATACATACACACATATACACACATACATACATATACATATAAACATACATACATACATACATACATATACACACATATACACACATACATACATATACATACATACATATACACACACATACATACATGTACACATACATACATACATATACACATACATACATACATACATGTACACATACATACATACATACATATACACACATACATACATATACATATAAACATACATACATACATATACATATACATACACACATACATACATATATACATATAAACATACATACATACATGTACACATACATACATACATACATACATACATATACATACATACATACATACATATACACACATACATACATATACATATAAACATACATACATACATATACATACATACATACATACACATACATACATATACACACACATACATACATAGATATTTTTCTTAAGACTCAACACAAATGCCCCCAAAAAGAAACTCATATTTTACAGATTACAAACTGCAAGTCGTGAAATATTCAATCGAAAACGATAATCAAACAACAGAAAGAAAGTTTGGAGTGTGAGAGAAACTTGTGACACCGGAAGGACGCACCATGAAACTTTCCCGAAGTCACTGGACGGACGGACAAATCCGAAACCATCCTGACTTATATGTTGTTGTTTTTTTCTTCTTCATTACGCATTTTTTGACTGGTTCGACTGATACTCTGCAGCAACTTATAGTCCAAAAAATACGGGAGTTACTACTGGGTATCGGTGGCTACTTAAAGTCAAAGAATTTAACTGAATATTGACCAGATTTTGGGTTTGTTGAGTTTTCCGCTGATGATTCTTACAGCTCTTTTCTGTAGTTTTACCTCAGCACAACAGGTTAAATATGGAACAATCGATCTCTCCGTAAATGCTGCGTCATTTTGGTCTTAAAATGTTCGTTTATTTTGCTTTTTTGTCCGTAAATAAACTCCCTTAGTCCACTTCTTTAAACAGTCAACGGGCGAAACAAATTTCTCTCAGCGCAGTACTTTTACTTGTGTACTTGTGTACTTCGAAACTCCCTCCACGTGTTCCGTCTCCACGTGTCCTCCTGTCATTCCTCGTCGCCTCTTTGCGTACCTCTCCTTTGTCCGCCCCCCCCCCCCCCGTTGTCTCCCCCGTCTTTCTTCTTTTGGTCCTATTGTCCGAGCTCGACAAAAGCGTTTGATCGCCCCCGAACGCCTCTCCGCAAAAAAAAAAACGTCCCACCTCGCGTCCCATCGGAGAAGGGCCCCGTGCATCATAAAGGAGGCTTCAAAGACCCGCAGAAAGGCATTGTGGGCGATACTTGGGGGACGCCCTTTTTCCGAGAAGCGGGAGAAAGGGAGACGCCAAAAAACACGCGGCCGGACGAGCGGGGAGGATCCGGGACCTTTGCAGATTTTTGTGGTTTGGGTGAAATGATGTTTGACGGCGGAGGGTCCAGCGTTAAACTGAACCGAGTGTGAAAATAACTCCGGTGTTTTTCGCAGACCCTGTACCCAATATTTTTATTTTTTTTCTACGTATTTGAGGAGAATGTGTCTCAAGGTCAGAATAAAAAGTCCTTCGTGAACTTCGGAGCGTCCAGAAATATCGGAATATCGTTTAGTTGTGATTTAATGGCAGGGTATCGATATCGGGGGCTGATGTGTCGATATATCTTCATCATCGAGACTAAAACAGGACCAAAGCAGTTCTAAAACAGGTCTATACCAGGACTAAACATGGACCAAAGCGGGACTAAACCAGGAATAAACCAGGACTAAAAACGGACCAAAACAAGGACTAAACCAGGTCCAAAACAGGACGAAACAAGGACCAAACCAGGACAAACCAGGACCAAAACAGGACTAAACAAGGACCAAAAAAGGACCAAAACAAGGACTAAACCAGGACCAAAACAGGTCTAAACCCGGACTAAACAAGGACTAAAATAGGACTAAATCAGGTCTAAGTCAGGACTAAAACAGGATCAAACCAGGACTAAAACAGGATCAAACCAGGATGAAACAAGTATTAATCCAGGACTAAACAATGACCAGAACAGGATCCAAACAGAATCCAAACCAGGACCAAAACAGGACTAAAACGGGACTAAACCAAGACTAAAACAGGACCAAAACAGGACTAAACAGGACTAAACCAAGACTAAAACGGGACCAAAACAGGACCAAACTAGGACCAAAACAGGATCCAAACAGAATCCAAACCAGGACCAAAAAGGACCAAGACAGGACCAACACAGGACTAAAACAGGACCAAACCAGGACCAAACCAAGACCAAAACAAGACTAAACTAGGACCAAAACAGGATCCAAACAGAATCCAAACCAGGACCAAAACAAGATCCAAACAGGACAAAGCTATTGGACTAAATCAGGATCAAAACAGGATCAAAACAAGTCCAAACCAGGACTAAACAAGTATTAAACAGGACTAAACACAGATCAAACCAGACCCAAAACAGAACCAAATCAGGACCAAACCAGGAGTAAAACAGGACTAAACCAGGACTAAACCAGGACCAAACCAGGACCAGGACTTCACTCTTCTCCGGACTTTTCCAGACCTGGTCCCGGTGAGGAGACAGAGGTGGAGGATCTTCTCTCCTTGTGTGTCCCGTTCAGATTACAGGCTTCGCTCGGCAGCTGCAAACCTCCTGTGAAATTACAGATGAGAAATGTGGCCAGAGTTACGTAAAAAACCCCATGCGGAGACTTTTAAAGGGTTAAGCCGGAGCGGTTCTGGGTGGAAAGGGTCCGGGACGGGGTCAGGAGGGTGAGCGCTGGAGCTGCGGTGCCGTAATTTCAGACTGGAGTGTACTTTGTGGAAAATGTTGGTTTTACAGTGTAACTCTGCGGTGGAGAGGAGAATGTGCAGGACAAACGGAGACGAAGACGAGCGCGGCTGGAAGGGAATGAAGTAAAAGTCGTAAAGTACTGCAAGTGTTAGGGTGGTTCAAAAAAAAAAAAAAAAAAAAAGATTCTCTAGATTAAAACCCCGCATTTGGTTCCAAGTTTTAAGCAAATTAATTCATATTTAGATCAGGAGTCTCCAACCTTTTCCAAGTCGCTCGCCAAGGGATTTCGGAATTATATGCAAATGCTGAATAACAACATTTTGGTTAATTAAACGGCGGTGACCATTGGAAATTTGAGGGGAGGACGGAGCGTGAGATTGACAGGTGGACAGGCGCAGTGTCGGCAGTGATGCTGTCGCTGTATCGGACCGTTGTGGTGAAGAGGAGCTGAGTTGAAAGGCGAAGCTCTCGATTTACCGTCAGTCTGCGCTCCTCCCCTCACCTCTGGTCACGAGCTCTGGGTAATGACTGAAAGGACGAGATCGTGGATACAAGTGGTTGAAATGAGTTTCCTCCGCAGGGTGTCTGGGCGTCTCCCTTAGAGACAAGGTGAGGAGCTCAGTCACACGGGAGGAGCTCGGAGTAGAGGCCGCTGCTCCATGTCGAGAGGAGCAGCTGAGGCTCGGGCATCTGTTCTGCTTCTCCCTCGGGAGGTGTTCATGTCCCACCGGGAGGAGGCCCAGGGGTAGACCCAGGACATGTTGGAGGGACTATGTCTCTGGACCGGACTGGGATCAACCGGGAGGATCTGGAGGACATGTGCATGGAAAGGGACGTCTGGGAGTCCCTGCTCAGACTGCTGCCCCCACAAATGGATGGATGGACACTACAACATAATTACAAAGACTTTTCAACTACAGCACTTTTGAGAACACCAGTGTGCACAGATGACACCTCGGGTTCCCCCCCGGAGGAGCTGGAGGAAGTGTCTGGGGTAAAGGAAGTCTGGGAGTCCCCGCTTAGATGGACACCCCCTCGACCGGACCCTGGATAAGCAGAAGAAAATGGATGGATGGATTGTAAATGCATCATTTTTATTCCTATCTTTGTGCACTAATAAATGGAATATGTTTTACAGTCATCGAACTGAACCCCATCTCAGGCTGAGGCTCTTTTATTTATTCCTTTTCTTCTGACCATTAACATCAGTAGCTCTCTGGTATTTTCATTTTGTAAAAGGAAGCTCAACGGAAGAAAAAGGTTGGAGACCCCAGATTTAGAAGTTGCTCAAGACACTTAAAAGTTGCCCTATAGGGTCAATACTAAAACAGAACCAAATAAATAAGGCGTTTTCGGATAATTTGTCATTTTATTCTGCAAACACAAACTGAAACGTGCTTAACAATTACTTACAAAGTCCATAAAAAGTTGCTTTGAAAGTCCAGCTCCACTGTGGCTTTGTTGGCATCACAAAACATGTGTCTGTGCTCTTTGACTGTTCCTGATCTTTATTCTCTGTTCGGCTTCAGCTCCTTTCAGCTACATCATTGAAAACTTTCCTGGAATACTTCTTCTGTTCTTCTGTCACACTGGAGTCAAAGAATTCCAGGCCAAACATTTCCTCACTCAAGTACCAAAGATGTCGACCGAAGCTGTTAAGGTTCTGCTTGTCACAGCTTCTTGAGGAAAACCAAATCATCTGCAGGAGCTTCAAAACTTCTTGCAGAAACTTCACACAGTTTGAGCAACTTCTAAAACATCTCCTTTTTCTTCCAAATTTCTCCCTAAATCATCTTTTGGTGCTAAAACCTAATCGAGGTGATCTGAAACTTACATAAATGTGCAGAGTTTGTGTGTTAAACTTGTGTGAATGAGACAAAACACAACTCCAGGTCTGTTCGTGATGAGGAAACAACATTAAAACAACGTAATATGGGCCCTTTAATAATCAGTTTTCACATTATTGGATTAGACAGTAGAGTTTCAGACGTATTTATTTACTTTGTTGACATGTTTCTGCTGCTTCCGTCTTCAGAAGTGTCATTCCAACAGTCACTCAGTAACACTGAAACACGCTCGTCTGAAACACAACACCACTGTGGAGGTCAGAGGAGGAGACGACATGAAAACCTGGTTACGAGGGTTTAAAAAAAGTCGAGTTGAGCAGAATATGAGCTGTTTTACGTCAGGACAGATCCATACCAGAGCCGGAAGAAGCCGCGCTACTCGGAATTCAACTCAAATATTCCCTGTTTACTCAGACATGTCCCTGTGCAGAATCCAGGAACCAAAGTACATGTAAAAGTACCACGAGGAACTTCAGGGTGATTGTTTTCTTCGAGACGCTTTACTGTTTGCATTAAATGTTCCACAGTCAGGGTTCACACTCAAAATTTCAAAACTTTTCCATGAATTTTTCCTGACCTAAAGTGAATTTTCCATGACTTTACATCTCGTACATGTGTAGAATTGATCAGACTTTTAGGGCAAAAAATTAAATGTTAATTCTTTCCACTCACCTCATGGTTTGGTTTTTTAGTTTTTGAACATTTAAAATCCTGTCAGTGCATTTATTGTCGTCTCTTTTAAACAAAAGGCACAGACGTTCACAAATAATCAGAACAGACTCATGAGAACTTAACAGAACGCTGGAGATTTGTGGAAGAGATACTAAAATTCCAGGGTTTTTTTGAGTATCCCGGTTTCTTCATGGTGCATGTAAACGGAGTAACCCGGTTATGGCAGTAACCCGGTTATTAGAAACTGGGTTTGTGTAGCTGGTTTATTCTGATAGTAACCGGGATACTTGTGGCATGTAAACGCAGTATCCCGGTTACTGCAACATAAAGTTGAGTCACATGCGTCCAAAAGACACTTTCCAGCCTTTCCCCACAACAGTAGCGACATAAATAAATTGACCAATATAAATAAAGTGACCAAACGAGTGAAATGACTGTAAAATAAAGAGCTGCGCTAAACCTGCACACGTACAATCTGCACTCATGTGACGCTGAAAAGCTAAAACATGAACTATCTCCTGTACTGTAAACTGCGAACACGAACACGCCGACAATCCTTTGGTCCCAGACACGCCACAACTGAACAAAGCCCAGAGTCACCGTGAACGAACAAACAAACAAAACCACTCACCCATCACACTGTTGTGTTTCATTTAAAGTCCCACGCGGTTTATTTGTGGAAAAAAAGTTCAAAAATAGACCATTCACTGAATGACTAATAGCCCGGAAAATATGGTAATTGTTTTTCTATAAAAAGCAGAAAATATCTTTGTCTTAATGAGCTGGTCAGAGTTTATGTTCTGACTGCACTGAAAAAAGTGAGGCTGCTGAACAAAAATGTCATTAAAAAAAACACCTCAAAGGTTACGTTTACACTGAGACGAATCACAGTTTCATCGTATTGGAATCGATTTGCGTCCATTGTGTCCACACACGTCGTTTCTGTGTCTGTAATCAAAGCCTTCCCTGTCCACACAGTAAAGCAAAACCGCCTGAAACACTCGTCACATGACGAGGCTGACGTCACGATGTCACGACGTCGCATGGGCCATAAAAACAAGGAAGAGGAGCACCGTGTCTGAAGCTGCAGCAGCTGATTTTGAGCAGAGGTAAGCATGAAAACAGTCTTTTCATGGACCGAGGATGACGTTCAGATGTTACTGAACGTAACACTGGATTTAAAGACATTTGTCTCTGACAGGAGAGTCAAACACAAACTCACTGAGGCCAAAATTAAAAACTGGGACTAAGTCATGGGCCAAACTAAATATTTATTGAAAAATTTCAACAAAATCTGCATGTTTTCTCTTCTTTCGAAATATGTAATGTTAAACCTTTTCTTATTCAAATAAATGTTTAATAACAGTTTTGCTTCAACATTGAATCCAGAACAAGCAGAATATAAAATACTTTCTGCACTATTAGTGGCTCCGGATTATAAGACACACTGTCACTGAACTTTTTTCACAAATAAACCGCGTGGGACTTTAAAGGAAACACAACAGTGTGATGGGTGAGTGGTTTTGTTTGTTTGTTCGTTCACGGAGACTCTGGGCTTTGTTCAGTTGTGGCGTGTAGGGAGGTGCTGTCGGCGTGTTGTCTGAGGCCCGCATTTGGCCCACGGACCATAGTTTGGACATGCCTGCACTAAACAAACAACAAAACTGTAGCTGTAACAAAATAAATTAGTAAAATACACCAAAAAAATACTCTTGGTAATCGATACAGCAGGCCACGATATCGATACTGTATCATCAAAATAAACAATACGATACATCCATATTTTGATATTTTTGCGCAACATTAGTTTTCAGTGCCATAATAATCAGCAAATAATTAGACGAAATTGTAAAAGCGTTGTCTGAGGGCCAAGAAAAATTTGTCTGAGGGGCGCATTTGGCCCCCGGGCCATAGTTTAGACATGCCTGGTCTAAATGTTTGGAGGAAACAAAACTCCAGGTCTGTTTGTGACGAGCAAAGGACATTACAAACAGAGTTATTTGGGCTCTTTTACGTCTCAGCTCTACTGTAACTTTCCCCGAACCCTCCCCCTGGGGCCGGACCCTCAGGGAGGAGGGAGGGTCTCTCCTAATCGCTCCTAATCCTCCGGGGTCAGAGTTCAAGGGTCAAGTCGGGATCCACTTCCAGCACTCAAAGGACTCTTGTCTCTGAGGCCGACCTGCGACCTCCGACTCCCAACGGCCCCCGCTGCTTCGCGTCGAGGAGATGTTCCGCCGAGTCGCGTGGAGAATTATCCGTGGAGATTTTATTGCTTTGCCCAGAATGTCCCACAAGACAAAACACAAGTCCAAGCTCTGCCAAAACCACCTCAGGAAAAAAAAGAACAAGATGGTAAAAGTTTGAAAACCTGGAGTGTCCAGACTTAAACCCCATGGAGCTGGTTTGGGTCGACCTGGACAGAAGAGTGAAGCAACCTACAAGTGCCACACATTAATGGAAACTTCTGCGACAGACTTGAGAAGAACTTTCTGAACAATATTTGATTTTTATTGTAAAAAGAACGAGCCACGAGTGTGTTCAGCTGTTCTATCTGCCAAAGGTCGACACTTTCATCAATCAAACGTTTAGAATACGTTTTGGGCAAGAGTAAACAAGTGTGGTGTTCTTTCTAAAACTTTTGACTGGTAGTGTATTTTATCATTGTACCTCATGCATGGACTAAAGCAGCATGTCCAAACTATGGCCCGTGAGCCAAATGCGGCCCTCAGACAAATTTTTCTTGGCCCTCAGGCTTCCAGGCGTCAGGCATCAATGGAAAATTAACTTTTTTGACTGCAAGTTTTTTGAAAATCTACCTTGATAAAGCCGATATTTAATATTTAGTGTGTGGTTTTAAGGATCTTAGCGTGAATAAAAGACTGATGGTTCATTCTAACGTGTTAAACATGCACATATTTCAATTATTCACTGTATTGAGCTCCAGTCTCAATCGGCCTCTGCTTCGTTGGGTTCAGATATGTGGCCCTTGATGAAAAACGTTTGGACACACACTGCAACGCTCAAATCAGATTTTTTATTTATTTATTTTATTTTTTGTGAAATCCGATTTTTTTTGCGAAGTCATTCACATTTCCAATTAAATGTGACTTGAGTGTGATTTTTTTTCCTTTTTTTCTTCATTACGCATTTCTTGGCCGGTGCGACTTATACTCCGGAGAGACTTATAGTCCAGAAAATACGGTAAATCAGCTCTTTCTGGTCAGGATGTGTTCAAATAAAACTCAGATTAAAGTCTAACTTGAGTAACAGAGCTTCAGACAGAGCAGTGTCTACAGTTAGCATCGCACACACAGCAAATGTCGACATAAACATGCATCAAGAATCTCGGACTTCCGGTCGTTGCACAATTCATACTGGGAAGGATTTTCCGAAAAAGTGAGCGTCAAACCTCCATGTTTGTTTTGTCTATTGAAAAAGTCGATCTTTTCAAGTCTTTTGAACCATATCACTTTTGTTTCTGGTTCTGATATTGTCGTATTTTAGTTTTGGGATTCGGACATCGTAATCGTGTGGTTGTTGGATCCTAACGGCGGAAAACGGCTCGAGAAATTTGTTTGCGAACTTCATAAATGCAAAAGTGAATCAGATGTGTGTGACTCAAACCTCCTGTTCAAACTGTTTCTCTTCCCAACGGAATTGAAAAATAGTGAAAGGTGAAGGCGATGGGCAGGATTGATCCACAGGAAGAACCAAAAAGGAAACCTCTGGCTTCCTAAGAAATCATCCCGAGTTTGCAGAGAACATTTTGTATGTGGAGCGACAACGAAGCAAAATCTCGTTTGTTAAGTGAGAGGAGCAGAAGACAAACAGACTGAGCTGCACTTTCTTGTTCTTGTGGTTTTACAGCAACATCACGTCTTGGTCTCTTTGCAGTGGAAGGTGTTTCTTGGTGAACAGTTGGTGCCTTTCGCTTTGGCGTTGACTTTTTAAATTCGTAACCGAGGTTGAGCGAAGGATTGTGATTTTTCTTTGTTGTCGCTCCACATACAAAATGTTCACTGCAAACTCGGGATGATTTAATCAGTCAAAGTTTTCCTTTTTGGTTCTTCCTGTGGATCAATCCTGCCCATCGTCTTCACCTTTCACTATTTTTCAATTCCGTTGGGAAGAGAAACAGTTTGAACGGAGGAACGGAGGTTCACTTTTGCATTTATGAAGTTCGCAAACAAATTTCTCGAGCCGTTTTCCGCTGTTAGGATCCAACAACCACAACAATTACGATGTCCAAATCCCAAAACTAAAATATGACAATATCAGAACCAGAAACAAAAGCGATGAGGCTTGAAAAGATCGACTTTGACAATAGACGCATCTCACTGGGAAAACAGACATGGACTTTTTTGGAAAATCCTTCCCAGTCTGGACTACGCAACGAGCGGAAGTCTGAAATTTTTGCTGCATCTATCAAAATGTTGACTTCTCACAAATGATATCAGCAAACACTCGAGGATTCTCCGGTGTTGCATGATGGGTAAAGCTTCTGAAGATCCTCGTCCAGACGCGGGGGGGGCACGTGCAGCTCGGCGTCCCCCCCCCAGAAGCGAGCGCTGAAGCTGGGGGACGGCCGCGCTCGTCCTCCCCCGACCGACCCGGAGCAGCTGTGGAGCCGCGGGGTCCTGTGGTTCACGCACACAGAGGACTGTTGTGCCGGAGCAGAGGGACGAGCGGACATGTGTCCAGTCCACTCACCTGTCCCCCGACACACAGCTGCAGCACACAGGGAGAGCGCCACCTGTCTGCCACAAATCACACGGACTAATCACACGGACAAAAACTCAGACACAAATCACACGGACACGAGCAGACACAAGAGAAAGAAGAACGAGTCTGTGCATCATTCGTTCATTTGAATTTCAAGAACGAAAAACAGTGAAATGGGAAAACAGTTTCTTAATTCAATATTCTGTTTAAGTGTCAAACAAAAATACAAACAACACAAATGAAAAAACAAACTTTCATTGTGAATCCGTGTATCATTCGTTCATTTGTTTTTCAAAATAAAACCAAAAATAAGAAAATGAAAAAACAACTATTTTCTTGATTATTTGTCTCCAAAACCAAAATGAAAAAACAGATAATGATTCATTTTTTTCAGTTTTCGATTTTGTGTTTAAATGAAAAATGGAAAAAACGGATAACGGACTGAACCCGGACTAAACCCGGACTGAACCAGGACTAAACCTGGACTGAACCCGGACTAAACCTGGACTGAACCAGGTTTGGGACCAGATTGGGACTGAGACCAGGACTTAGACCGGGATCAAGGACTGATTCCGAGACCAGGACCGGGACTGAGACCAGGATTGAGACCAGGACCAGACCAGACCAGGACTGGGACCAGAACTGAAACTGGGACCAGACCAGGACTGAAAACGGTTTAGTCCTGGTTCAATCCTGGTTCAATCCTGGTTCAGTCCAGCATCTCAGTTTAAGTCACGTAAACAATTCTTCATTTAAACACAAAATAAAAAACTGAAAAAACAAATCGTTATTTGTTTTTTTTTTTCATTTTGGTTTTGGAGACAAATAATGAAGAAAATTTATGTTTTTTCATTTTCTTATTTTTGGTTTTATTTTGAAAAACAAAAGAATGAATGATACACAGATTATTGTGTCTATTTCTGTTTTGATATTTTATTTTCTGCCGCTAGAAGGACTCACCTGAAAAATCGTTGCAATTTTGTGGACAAACACGTCTCTTCTTTTATAGTGATGTGTTTACTTTCCCGTCCAGTCGTCTAGTGGGGATTGTTTAAGTCACAGGTGTCAAACATAAGGCCCGGGGGCCAGATCTGGCCCTCCAAGACCTTTAATCTGGCCCTCGGCTGATTTTCTACTAAAATATTTTAATTCTATTTTTTATTAAAATCTTGTTAATTTTCTGTGGTGTTTATCACAGCAGCGTCTCCAGCGTCTCTGTACGTGGCCCCTCCCACCAGAGCAGCACAAATGAAGACTTGTCTCTTTCCAAACGCTCTTAAACGACGATCGTTTTGACTGTTGACCGTGACACCCTCATCAGAAAAATGTCCAACATGAGAAAAGTGGAGCCGAGTGCAGGATTTTACAAGAAAAATTGAGTTATTTCTAATATAATGTTAAAACTTTGTGTTGAAATCGAATTTTTCTAAAAGTTTCAGGTTGTTCATAATATTATAATATTTTGTAAAAGAGTTCATCAATTAAAAAAGATTTCTGTCATAGATTTGTGTTTCTCTGCACAAATATTTGAACTTATTGTTATTTTTGGGGTTTATATGACATGAGTTTTCTGATTCGGCCCCTTTGGGATCAAAGTCGGTTGGACACGGCCCCCGGACCAAAATGAGTTTGACACCCTGGTTTAAGTGGAGGTGCACAGTTCATGATGACGTCCCCTCTCATTTCCGAATTGGAAATTTTGCCAACAGTGGCCAATACAGAGAAGGTAATGAACAAAGATCAGAGCAAGAACCAACATGTCAATCAAAATTGGGGGTGTGAACCTGTGTTCGAACACCAGGACCTGCACGTCCCGGTGTTCAAGTAGCAACCAGCATTTTTTTATTTTAGGCTTTAATTAACCAAATCATTTTATGGCAGTAGGCGATAGGTTATTCAATTGATTCAACTTCAAAAATGTCCTGCTTTTAGCCTCGTGTGAGAAATGCTGCAGTCGGACTAGATCCAAACCAGAGTCCTGACCCAGCGGGAGCAGCGTCTCCGGTTCAGGTCAGGATTAGAGGAGCTGGAGCGATTTGGGCACTTTAATAATAATGTGCGTAATCAGAGTGTGTTGCAGAGTCGTGGTGGTTTGTGTGAGTGAGAGTCTGGAGTTTGTGGAGCAGGTGAAGACTCCACACGGACTTAAACAGAGCTGAGACTGTCCAACCAAAAACACATGTCCTCAACCGTCTCCTCAACACGTCAACAGCCGTAAACTCACACCAGCACTTGCACAACGCACAACACACAACACAGAACGTACGCCGCACATTTTTAATTATCAGACGACGGTTAAAGGTGCATTGTGTGACTTTTCTGCTGCAGGGTCCGTCAAATGATTTTCACACTGGACATGTTTATTGCTGTGTCAGGAATGTTTCACAGTATGGCATTAACTCTTTCCCCCCTGGACGCCTACTAGGAACAACCCATACATATGTTACTAGGGCTACACCCATAGAGCATAATTGCATAAAAGAAAACAGACTTCCACGAGTGATTTCAGGGCAATTTTGGTTCATAATCGAGTATAAAGTCCGGATAGTTTGTTGGGATATCGCAGGACTCCACACAGACGCATCAGCGGCATCTCATCTTCATAAGATTCACTCTCTGTAAGTCCGTCGCTGTCGCTGTTTTCCACTTTATAATCAACTTCAACATCATCACTTTGAAATCTATAAAAGTCACTTTCTCTAAACTTATCCATAAAATACGTCCGCTCCTCATTATTTCTAAAACTGTGCGCCGCAGCGCCGCGATCTTTCCATTGCACGTGTTTCGTGTTGTGTTTTTTCCGGAAGCTACCATCGTCACTACTTCGATTAACTTCGGAAAAAATCGGCGAAAACATATCCTTGAATCCTATTGGTCAGTCTAGTGTGGGTTGTAGTGGACCCTGACCGATCACAGTCTCTGTTTAAATGTGAAAAACCGAGCCGTTTCTAAAGGTCGTCAAATCTCGTCTTTAGTGATACGGCGGAGGAGTCAAAAGTCGTCATTAAGGAAACAGGGGGGTCGTCAAATGTCGTCTTCATGGGGGAAAGAGTTAACACAGTTGGGCAAGTTACTTTAAAACTGTAATGTTTTAATTTGTTACTTGTTTCTGTCATTTCAAAGTGATTTGTTACGTTACAATATTACTGCGTTTAAAATTTAAGACATTACACAACTATTACAGCACTTTAACTTACTCTCACCAAAATAACTGAGTGAAGATGCCACACTTTTGCACCGTACATGGACTGAACCAGGTCTAAACCAGGACTAAACCAGGACTAATCTTGGACTAGGACTTGGAATCTAGGACCTCCCCTGAAAGAACCCCGAGCCTGTAGAGCAGGGCATCCTTAAAGTGCCTGAGGTCACCCCACAGTCTACACGGGCGCACCTCCGGGTTTGTACCGACATTCAGAAGCGTAATGACGGTGTTTCACTGCTCCTGTGCGTAATGTGAAGCTACGGTTCTGATTATCTAAATAAACTCACGGAGGAGCATAGCAGGACTCATCTCTGTCTCACTATTTAATAGATAATTCCATACAATTCTACAGGCGAGTTTGAGCTGACGTCATTGTTATTAAAAGCCCGCGTTGCTGCTGGGAAATATTTTGGTCGGAGGCAAGAAACACGATAGCGTCAAACACAGTGCGTAACCTCGCGTATTTCTCCCCGATAATGGTAAATTCCTGCTGCATTATCAGATGCACAAATAGAAGCACGGAAGAAGGAAAATGTCTTTTTCATATTCTGAGTGAAAAGAACCGCTAACGGTGAATTAAACGACTTTCAAACATCCGCAGAGCAAACGTAGAAGATCCTAACAAACCGTGGACTCCAACAAGTTCAACAACACATCGAGACTCTTGGAGGTTTTCATCTTTTCTGCTGTGAATGGCCCAGGAGTTTCCACCAAGTCATTGTGGATGTCGCCCAAGTGAATATTTGTCCAGGTAGTTGGTGATTCTGACCAGAAATTTGGTTTGGTCCACCTTTTGTCGGGGTTGAAAAGGGTGATTTGTCGTCCGTCGATGCTTATGACCAATTTCTGGTCAAATGGTCTTGGGTCCTCTGCCGTTAGAGTGGATAAATAACCGGGATCAATACCCTTTACGTGCTTTCTCGCTCCGTCCGTCATGTTGAATTAGTGTTTCTTGCCGCCGACCAAAATAATTCCCAGCATGCAACGCGCGCTTTTGTCAACAATGAAACTCGCCTATAGGTAACGATTTGTGTCCAGACACGTCGTTTCTGTGTCCATGAGCCTTCCTTATCCACACAGCTTTGAGCATATTTGTTTACTTTTTACAGAAACGAAACTTAAAACCACATGACTCATTTGCATAAACTGAGCGTTCAAAAAAAAAAACAGCTCCTTCTGCCCTGATGCGGTTCAGCTTCTGTCGGACTAAAGGACACGACTCCCGTTTGTCTCCGGTTTGTTTAAAC
Source organism: Boleophthalmus pectinirostris (assembly GCF_026225935.1). Lineage (NCBI taxonomy): Eukaryota > Metazoa > Chordata > Actinopteri > Gobiiformes > Gobiidae > Boleophthalmus > Boleophthalmus pectinirostris. The sequence continues at coordinate 3,185,617 of NW_026571299.1, read as the reverse complement.
TGTTTTCCGCAACAGCGTCACATGACCGACGTCACGAACCCGGCGAATCAGGAAGGAGCGAGTCACGGTGACGGCGTCCACACGGTGCCGGATCAGATCTGTACTCGGGTGAATTCGTGGGAGCTGCAGGCACCAGATCGTTCAGTCTCTGGAGCCGTTTTCCATCGGGTCAGTGTGAACGAACACTGCATCCACAACGAGAACGACTTGAACAGGAACTAGTGTGGATGTGATGACGTCTTTGGTCGTGGCTCAGTTCGGTTGTTTCGGTGCGAAGGCAAAACATAAAGCCACAGGAATCGACACGGGTCTAAAGTCCTGGTGTGAGTCTCCCAAAAAACATTTGGTAGTTAAGTTTAATTATTTTCATGTTTTTTCATGATTTTCAATGGTTTATTTTATTAATTTTATGTTTTATACGTTGCCAAACTGCTCTAAGGTTCAGATTTGTAGCCTATTTTTATTTTTAATTTGAACGTTGAATGTGTAAATTATCAATAAAAAAGTGTTTTGTATGAGAGAAATGCTGACTAAATGCATCATGTAACTAACAAAATAATCATTTGACTAATCGTGGTTTCGATATTAACCAAAAATAATCTCGATAATGATGTAATGTAATGCAGAGCTGTTTAATGTCACACTGTGGAACATTCTAGGCAGAGAGGTGACGTCTCCATAGAAACAGTCATGTAACAGACCCCAGAGCAGAAACGGCGCGGCGCAGTCAGAGTGAAAGTTCCGTTATTACCCGTGGTCCCTGAAGTGCAAACATCCGCTACACCCACTTTCACTTCTGCCTTCTGTTCCCAGCACTGGGCCGGGACTTACCGGACTAAACCAGGACTAAACCAGGACTAAACCAGGTCTAAACCAGGTCTAAACCAGGTCTAAACCAGGTCTAAACCAGGACTAAACCAGGACTAAAACCAGGTCTAAACCAGGTCTAAACCAGGTCTAAACCAGGTCTAAACCAGGACTAAACCAGGACTAAACCAGGTCTAAACCAGGACTAAACCAGGACTAAACCAGGACTAAAACCAGGTCTAAACCAGGACTAAAACCAGGTCTAAACCAGGACTAAACCAGGACTAAACCAGGTCTAAACCAGGTCTAAACCAGGACTAAACCAGGTCTAAAACCAGGACTAAACCAGGACTAAACCAGGACTAAACCAGGACTAAACCAGGTCTAAACCAGGTCTAAACCTCTAAACCAGGGACTAAACCAGGACTAAACCAGGTCTAAACCAGGTCTCTAAACCAGGACTAAAACCAGGTCTAAACCAGGTCTAAACCAGGACTAAACCAGGACTAAACCAGGTCTAAACCAGGTCCTAAACCAGGTCTAAACCAGGGACTAAAACCAGGACTAAACCAGGACAAAACCAGGACTAAACCAGGTCTAAACCAGGTCTAAACCAGGACTAAACCAGGACTAAACCAGGTCTAAACCAGGACTAAACCAGGACTAAAACCAGGACTAAACCAGGACTAAACCAGGACTAAAACCAGGTCTAAACCAGGTCTTAAACCAGGACTAAACCAGGACTAAACCAGGTCTAAACCAGGTCTTAAACCAGGACTAAACCAGGTCTAAACCAGGTCTAAACCAGGACTAAACCAGGACTAAACCAGGTCTAAACCAGGACTAAACCAGGACTAAACCAGACTAAACCTAAACCAGGTCTAAACCAGGACTAAAACCAGGTCTAAACCAGGTCTAAACCAGGTCTAAACCAGGACTGAACCAGGTCTAAACCAGAACCAAACCAGGTCTAAATCAGGACTAAACCAGGACTAAACCAGAATTAAACTAGGTCTAAACCAGGACTAAACCAGGACAAAACCAGGACTAAACCAAGACTAAACCAAGAGTAAACCAGAATTAAACCAGGTCTGAACCAGGTCTAAACCAGGACTGAACCAGGACTAAACCAGGTCTGAACCAGGTCTAAACCAGGACTGAACCAGGACTAAACCAGGTCTAAACCAGGACTAAACCAGGTCTAAACCAGGTCTAACCATAACTGTGCAGTACTAGTGTGTGTAAAAGTACATAAAGTTTGCTCGTACAGTAGTCGGGGGTCGGGGGTTCTTCCTTCTGCCGCGTTTTTTTTTTTTTTTTTTTTTTTTTTTTTTTTTGAAGTATCTGAAGTGGTGATCCGGTCTGACAGAAAACAGAGGAGGAAGGAATAAACTTATGTAAGAGCGTTTAGTCGTACAGATGCTGTGTGATGATCCAGAAGAACCGGACAAAAGCTCAGGGTCACGCAGAGGAAACAGAGACGGAGCCATTGTTTCCACACCGCGCTTCGCTTTCAAACCCCACAGTTACGTAAAAATGTCATTAAAGATCCAACATTACGTAAAATTTGACGCCCGCGAGGTTTAAGTCGTGTTAATACTGCTGCCTCGACAAAAACAGACCTGGACCTTTGATTTTTGAGTTTTTATTTAGTGTTGTAGGACTCGAGATCATTTTTTTATTGTGGTCTTGGTCTTGTCTCAGACTTGATTGTGTTTGGACTTGGTCTTGTCTCGGTCTTGAAGGTGCTTGGATTTGGTCTTGATGAGGCTTGGACTCGGTCTTGAAGGTGCTTGGACTCGGTCTTGTCTCGGTCTTGAAGGCGCTTGGACTCGGTCTTGAAGGTGCTTGGACTCGGTCTTGTCTCGGTCTTGAAGGCGCTTGGACTCGGTCTTGAAGGTGCTTGGACTCGGTCTTGAAGGCGCTTGGACTCAGTCTTGATAGTGCTTGGACTTGGTCTTGAAGGCGCTTGGACTCAGTCTTGATAGTGCTTGGACTTGGTCTTGAAGGTGCTTGGACTTGGATCTTGGGTCTTGAAAGGTGCTTGGACTCGGTCTTGAAGGTGCTTGGACTCGGTCTTGAAGGCGCTTGGACTCAGTCTTTGAAGTGCTTGGACTCGGTCTTGAAGGTGCTTGGACTCGGTCTTGGACTCAGTGCTTGAAGGTGCTTGGACTCGGTCTTGAAGGCGCTTGGACTCGGTCTTGTCTCGGTCTTGAAGGCGCTTGGACTCGGTCTTGAAGGTGCTTGGACTCGGTCTTGAAGGTGCTTGGACTCGGTCTTGAAGGTGCTTGGACTCGGTCTTGAAGGTGCTTGGACTCGGTCTTGAAGGGCGCTTGGACTCGGTCTTGAAGGCGCTTGGACTCGGTCTTGTCTCGGTCTTGAAGGCGCTTGGACTCGGTCTTGAAGGTGCTTGGACTTCAGTGTTGAAGGGGCTTGGACTCGATTTTGTCTCGGTCTTGAAGGTGCTTGGACTCGGTCTTGTCTCGGCCTTGAAGGGGCTTGGACTCGGTCTTGAAGGGGCTTGGACTCGGTCTTGAAGGGGCTTGGATTCAATCTTCTCTCAGTCTTAATGGCGCTTGGACTTGGTCTTGTCCCGGTCTTGAAGGCACTTGGACCCAGTCTTGATTCTTGATAGTGCTTGGACTTGGTCTTGAAGTCACTTGGACTTGGTCTTGAAGATGCTTGGACTTGGTCTTGTCTCAGTCTTGAAGACACTTGGACCAGTCTTGAACATGCTTGGACTTGGTCTTGAAGATGCTTGGACTTGGTCTTATCTTGGGCTTGAAAGATGACTGGACTCGGTCTTGAAGGTGCTTGGACTCGGTCTTGAAGGTGCTTGGACTCGGTCTTGTCTCGGTTCTTGTCTCGGTCTGATATTCAGCGAGTGATAAAATGGAGATAGATTTTTAAAACATGACAAAGATGGTCTTGATTTGGTCTCGATGGGCCGTGGTCTCGGTCTTGTCTCGGTCTCAGCCTTTAAAAGTCTCGGTCTTGGTCACAGGTCTTGGTCTTGTCCTGGTCTCGGGACCCTGTGGTCTCGTACTGGTCTTGACCACAACACGACCTTTATTATGAGTCTGTTTACATCTCCAAACCTCAAAACACTCTGTTCCACCTTGTGATGTCATGAAGAGGTAGTTTTCAAGTTTAAAAACACAATGGACCACTTCCTGTATCACCATATGACATCACGAGGTGGAACAGAGTGTTTTCTGTCTGAGAGGAGAACTCAGCCTAAATCTGCAGAGTTTGTGTGTTAAACATTTGTGAATTAAACAAAATAAAACTCAACTCCAGGTCTGTTTGTGATGAGAAAATCACATTAGAACAGAGAAAAAAAGCCTAATATGAGTCTTTAAGGAGAAATAATTATACAAAAACTGTCCTGGTTTAGTCCTGGTTTAGACCTGGTTTAGACCTGTTTTAGTCCTGGTTTAGTCCTGGTTTAGACCTGGTTTAGTTCTGTTTTAGTCCTGGTTTAGTCCTGGTTAGACCTGGTTTAGTTCTGTTTTAGTCCTTTTAGTAGACCTGGTTTAGTTCTTTTTAGTCCTGGTTTAGTCCTGGTTTAACCTGGTTAGTTCTGTTTTAGTCCTGTTTAGTCCTGGTTTAGAACCTGGTTTAGACCTGGTTTAGTTTTTAGTCCTGTTTTAGTCCTGGTTTAGTCCTGGTTTAGACCTGGTTTAGTTCTGTTTTAGTCCTGGTTTAGTCCTGGTTTAGACCTGGTTTAGTTCTGTTTTAGTCCTGGTTTAGACCTGGTTTAGTTCTGTTTTAGTCCTGGTTTAGTCCTGGTTTAGACCTGGTTTAGTTCTGTTTTAGTCCTGGGTTAGTCCTGGTTTATACTTGGTTTAGTCCTGGTTTAGACCTGGTTTAGTTCTGTTTTAGTCCTGGGTTAGTCCTGGTTTAGTCCTGGTGTAGACTTGGTTTAGACCTAATTTAGTTCTAGTTTAGACCTGTTTTTTTGGCGCTTTCTACTACCTGCCTGAAGACGTTTTTGAGTCATCCATGCATGTTTCAGTAATTTAGTGATCTCTCTTCAGCCTTAAACCCTAAATTCTGTACGAGGCTCCGCCCACAAGCCTACGTCACGACAATTCTCCATAAATAAAACTAAAAACGTGACACAAAACTGTAAACTACATCTTCACAAACCTGGTGGTGTTTCATTAGAGTGTGTTGTGATAGCGCTCTGAAGGGGGAGTGACTTAATCAAGAGAGCAAAAGGTCAAGTTCTTAGTAAAATTCAGTTTCCGCCCACTTCTCTGAACTGAGAAATATAAAGTCCGGAGTCACATCGCACACGCAGGCGTTGAAATGTCACACAGTCATTTTGCAAAAATAAAAACATCAGTGAAGTTTCGGACAGGAAACACCCTGCTCCACCTTGTGATGTCATGCGGTGATACAGGAAGTGCTCCGTTGTGTTTTTAAACTCCACACACTTTCACTAGAATCATCTGGAATTGACAAACTCGACTGAACAGAATGTAAAAAGAGCCGTGAACGTAACTTTAAAGTGCCACTAAACACCAAAATCACTTTTTTTTCTACTGATTATCTGTTTAAATGGGTCTAAAATAAAAAAGTAAACCTCCTCTGAACTTATTTTGGTTTAGATCTAGTTTAGACCTGGTTTTAGTCCTGGTTTAGATCTAGTTTAGTCCTGGTTCAGATCTAGTTTAGACCTGGCTTTAGCTCTGGTTTAGATCTAGTTTAGACCTGGTTTAGATCTAGTTTAGACCTGGTTTTAGTCCTGGTTTAGATCTAGTTTAGTCCTGGTTTAGATCTAGTTTAGACCTGGTTTTAGTCCTGGTTTAGATCTAGTTTAGTCCTGGTTTAGATCTAGTTTAGACCTGGTTTTAACCCTGGTTTAGATCTAGTTTAGACCTGGTTTAGATCTAGTTTAGACCTGGTTTTAGTCCTGGTTTAGATCTAGTTTAGTCCTGGTTTAGATCTAGTTTAGACCTGGTTTAGATCTAGTTTAGACCTGGGTTCAGTCCTGGTTCAATCTTCAATCCTGGTTTAGACTTGGTTAAAAAAAAAAAGAAAAAAGAAAGGGTTACAGCCCAAAATGTGAAAACAGGAAACTACCTCTGTGTAATCCATTTATTCCAACAAAGTAACTGTAATCCAATTACCACTCACTGAAACAGTAACTGTAACTGAATACAGTTACTCATAATTTGTACTCTGATTACTTAACTCCGGTACATGTAATCTGTTACTCCCCAACACTGTCCATAGATCTGACCTGTAAAATGAAACAAAAAAAGCTTTATTTACGTTTATTTTTTGACTGAAATGTTCCACCGTGGGGCTTTAATTTACCAGAATGAGCGGGTGGACTTAAAAATACAGTACTTCCCGTTTTTCTGTTTGGTTGTATCACAAAATTACAAGAGAACAGGATTATGCAACGTTTTTCAAGAAGCGGTTTTGCTGAGGAATCGACTTTACGAGGGCAAAGGTGAAAGAAAGTCAAAAGTGTCACAAAAAACAAAACAAAAAACGGACTCCTGTGAGCTTCAAGTCGTGTCATAAAACCGACCTGGAGTAACTATTTATTATTAGGGTTGCTGCTCAGTTCCACCTTGTGATGTCATGAAGTTGTCTAGAAACATTTTAGCGACCGACGCGTCAGTTTTTAGACCCTTCGTCTGCTTCATTCGCGCCATCGCTGGAAGGAATCTCCGAGATTCACCTCGGTTTGTCTTCGCTCCTTTTCCCCTTCTTCTCTTCTTCTTTCGGCGACCTCAAAAACGGACTTTTCTTTTGCGGCGAACTGGTCGTGGATTCTCGTCCGCCGTCGCGACAAACTTTGTGCGAAATGCGAGGAAGCGACAGTTTGAAAAAGCCTCTAAGAACCGCTGCATAGTCCCGGCGAATCGCTAGAAACGTAGGGAGTTTGATTGGCAACCGAACTACCAATAGATAAAGAGGGAGGGTGAGAAAAAAGGATGGTTTGGAGGTGTTTGGAAGTGTTTTTGAGGTGTTTTGGAGATGTTAGAAGATGTTTGGAGGTGTTTTGGAGATGTTTGGAGGTGTTTGGCGATGTTTGTATGTGTTTTGGAGATGTTAGGAGGTGTCTGGATGTGTTTGGTGGTGTTTTGGAGGCGTTATGGAGATGTTTGGAGATGTTTTGGAGGTGTTCGGAAGTGTTCTGGAGATGTTTGGAGGTGTTTTGGAGGAGTTTTGGAGGTGTTTTGGAGGTGTTTTGGAGGTGTTTGGAGGAGTTTTGAGATGGTTAGA
>NW_026571299.1:3163561-3173561 GCF_026225935.1 Boleophthalmus pectinirostris | reverse complement strand
CTACACTACTACTACTACTACTACTACTACTACTACTACTACTACTACTACTACTACTACTACTACTACTACTACTACTACTACTACTACTACTACTACTACTACTACTACTACTACTACTACTACTACTACTACTACTACTACTACTACTACTACTACTACTACTACTACTACTACTACTACTACTACTACTACTACTACTACCACTACTACTACTACTACTACTACTACTACTACTACTACTACTACTACTACTACTACTACTACTACTACTACTACTACTACTACTACTACTACTACTACTACTACCACTACTACTACTACTACTACTACTACTACTATTACTACTACTACTAAAATTACTACTATGCTTATAAATTAAGGTTTCCGAAAAAGTGAGCATGTCCCCAAAATTTCAACGGACCATAACTCACGACTTAAGAGATTGAGCTAAAATTTGAGATTCTCTCATTTGGTGATTTTAGAAATTTTTTGAATTTTTTTCAGCCAAATCTGAGACAGCTCATAGGGGAGATTCCTTGAAAACACCCGATTTAATTTATTTTACATTTATTCAATTATCAGGTGGTTTTATAGCTCAAAAACACCTCGAAAAACAGACATTGTGACTGTAAGCGGGGTCGCCTCTCCACAGATCTGACCTGTAACTTGGTCCGGTTTGGTCTCCGTGAAGACAGAAAGTAGAAAGGTTTAATGCCATACTGTGGAACATTCCAGACAAAGTAATAACAATAACATTTCCATTTAGAAAAGCATTTAGACGACGGAGCCTCCAGCAGAAAAGTCACACAGTGCACTTTTAAGTACAGTACTTTTCTCCTTTTCGCGGTTGGTCAGGGGGCGTGGCCTTGGCGAGGGTCTTCACTGTTTACAGCTTAAGTACTTAATGACCTTTTTATTTCATTATCAGTCAGTCATTTTCTGTCTTTAAGCTCCTCTAAGCCTTTACAGTGTGGTTTTAGTTTCCTGTTCGTCAGAGTCCTGCGTCCTGATTGGTCCGGAGGGGTGTGTGCGGTGAACGGGGCTAATCCAGTTTCTCTCTCCTCTGTCTCCGACCTCTGGGGGGGGGGCGACGCTGAGGGGGGGGAGGGTCGGGGGTCAGAGGTCAAACAGGACAGACCTAAACCTCTGATTGGGGACAGCGGGGGGCGGACGGCGGGGAGTCCTCAGACCTCACAGTAACTGGAGATGAATGAATCGGTTTGACTGAAATGTTACGCAAAATGGACGATCGTGAGTCTTCAGTCGTGTTATAATGTCGTTACTAAAAAAACAAACTGCGGGGAAGCTGGCCCGACGTGATCAGAGTAGGAGGAAGACGACAACAAAAAAGCGGTGTCTTTGCCCAAACAAAAAATATATTTAAAACAGAGCATCACAGTACAAATAAACAGAAAATAAGTAACTCAAATCAAAAGCAACATCAACATGTACCCGTCTGTACAGAAGTTTTACCTAACTGCCAACACCTTTGATTTTATACTTCGCCGAACAGGAAGTACCTCCCCCCAGGTGAGTATCAGTTCCAGGTAACGCTTCAAAGCAAAGCTAAGATTTGTTTTCACCGGCCCAAGTCCCCTTTTATAATCAAAATGCTTAACGTAAACTAAACAGTGTGTTGAAAATAAACTATAAAAATCAAATACACAAAAATAATGAAACAGAACTTAAACCAGATCTCCTCTCCACAAGGTCCAGCCCCCGACCTCCTCCAAGGTTTTAAAAATGACCGACATGAGGCAAACCCGCTTTTGTGTCTGGACCATGTGGAGCTGCAGGTGAGTGTGATGAATGTGGAAACTGAAATGAATTAACAAATAAAGTATATTTAAATGAACAATGTGTTATAAAGTGTGATAAATTTACCAACACAAAGAAAAATACAAAGTGTATAGTTGGATGGGTTTAAAATGGGACAAAGGCCCACTTTGTCACACAGACCTGGACTTGTGTTTTGTTTCATTCACATGTTTGAGTAAATCTTTATTATCAGTCTGTCTACATCTCCAAAACTCAAAACACTCTGTTCCACCTTGTGATGTCATGAAGCTGTAGTTTTCAAGTTAACAGTTTTGTTTACGGCAAAAGGAGAAACACATTTGTCAACTGGACAAATATTTATTTGGTTGAAGACGTTTCTCAGCTCGTCCAAGCTGCTTCTTCAGTTCTGATCAAAACGCTGGTGGACACTTCCTTGTATCTGCCTGAAGGGAGGAGCTCACTACACTGAATTTTGACCAGAACTGAAGAAGCAGCTTAGATGAGCTGCGAAACGTCAAATTACAATCAAACTTTTGTACAGTTGACAAATTGAATTTCTTCTTTTGCAGTGAATTCTACGTGGACGAAGAGGGATTTTACAGATCATTTTAGTTTTAGGCCAAGTTTATGTGATGATGATCTGAACTGAAGACACAAAAGTGGCGTCACATCTTCACTTTTTATTCTGTGTTTAGACAAGTGTTCAGGAGGAGATCTGCGTGCACACGGTCACACAAAAGTGTGTGGAATTCAGTCGGGTATGTTTGTACTTAAAGTAACAAGGGCGTCTTTAACCTCTGCACATTTACCAAACGCAAACGTCAACCACACAGTAAAAAGTTAATTCCCGGCTGTAATATATAATAATGTGATTATATATGTAATATATAAATATGAAAGCACTCGTCAAGTGTCAGACTTTGAGTCCGAGACATGACCGAGTTCCAAGCACCTTTAAAACCGAGACAAGACCGAGTCCAAGCACCTTTAAAACCGAGACAAGACCGAGTCCAAGCACCTTTAAAACCGAGACAAGACCGAGTCCAAGCACCTTTAAGACCGAGACAAGACCAAGTCCAAGTGCCTTTAAAACTGAGACAAGACCGAGTCTAAGCACCTTTAAGACCGAGACAAGATCGAGACAAGACCGAGACAAGACCTAGTCAAGCGACTTCAAGACCGAGTCCAAGCGCCTTTAAAACCGAGACAAGACCGAGACAAGATCGAGACAAGACCGAGACAAGACCGAGACAAGACCTAGTCAAGCGCCTTCAAGACCGAGACAAGACTGAGTCCAAATGGTCTCGAGTTCTGCGACTGTACTAAACACTGAGCCACTGTCGCTTCTGTCCGTGAGAAACAAACACTGGCACAAAGTTCAGCCTCTTCTCAGTCAAATTATTTTTTCACAATTCAGAAACTGTTGCCGTTATTCAACCCCAGAGACGTGAGAGCTGTTATCAGTTGAACGCTTTTGAAGATTAAAAAAGAAAAACACGGCCCCCGCGCAGCTCTGGGCGACTCGAGGTGCGGTGGAGTTTTCTGTCAGTCTCCAAAACAGCTCTGGAGTTTCATTGAAAAAGCCTGAGCGCGTTCGAGTTCAGACGTGAGTGTGCGGAGTGACGTGTTGGCATTTGGTTTTGCAGAGGGGCCGTCCCGCTGAGACGCAGATGTGAGCGGAACAAACGAGTGAAAAAGTCCCCCAGGAAAGAAGCGGCAGTCGTCAACCACAAACTCTCACTACCAGAAGCCTTGATGTTTATCTCGGTCCTTTCTTAGTCTAATAAGGTAATGCTTTGATACAGTCTGATCTCAAAACTGAAAGTGGTCTTAGTAACTTTCGTTTTACGCCGTCATCTCATCTAATTTTATTTTTTTGCATGACTGCTTTCCATAGACCTCTTTCACAACAACGGGAAGTCTCAAACCGGTTGCTTTGCGGAACTTCCGGGCAAAATATCTGTAAATGTCTGGTCTATTTTTCACCAGCCACCACCACTGAATTTCTTTTTTTTTGCCATGGATTCTACCAGCACAACGAGGCTCTTTTTAGTTTCAGGTTACGTTTATATGACGACGGTCTGAACACAAGACGCAAAAGTGGCGTCGCGTCTTCACTTTTTATTTAGACGAGCGTTTTCAAGAGGAAATCTGCGTGCACACGGCGACGCAAAAGTGTGTGGAATTCGTTTGTGTGTGTTTGTACTTAAAGCAACGAGAGCGTCTTTGGACATACGGGAGTTTTCACACCACGCATTTTCAATTTCGTTTGTTTTTTGTGCCTTCCGTGTTTGCATGTCCATGTGCGTGGTTCCCGGCGCCTGATTGGTGGGCTCCGATGCTCGTCGTGCTGCGGTTGGAGGATTGACGTCCCGCTCCTCCAATCACCTTCCTACACAGTCCGAGTTCGCCGCTCTCACTAACAGACGTGACTCTGGTTGCCTCCCATTGCTACTACAAATGATTTATTGTGACTCTAGGGGTCGTTACTGATCTATTATTTTCTGTAACTGCCAGTTTGGCTCGGCCCTTGGGCATTTGTTGTTTTTTTTTTTGTTATTTATCCCACTAGAGGTATTGTTTAGTTGTATTTGGAATTTTTGATTTATCATCATCTTTTTGTTATTATACTTCCTTACATCACATCTGGTTTGTGTTACTTTCCTTTGTCCCTAGCACTGGTTTGTTAGCCTGATTCATCAGACGGTTTCACTTCGTGGAAACCGTCTGACCTTGCAGCATTAGGATTCGTTCGCTTGACAGTAGGCGGGTACTTTTTTAAATTTAAACAATCACTCATATTTGGTCGTGACGGAATGCGCTGCTAACGAGGCTAATTGGTATATTGAACTTTTCCCAAATCCCGTAGGAAGAAGGACAACAACGTCTTTCCTCGTGATAAAATTCACCAAACATTCTCTTTGTTCCGGCTTTAAATCCTCGATCTCGGAAATCGTTGCCAACACAGAATATATGGCTCTTTGCTGATTGGCTGGTGCCCGAACTCACACTTCTGGAGTTTTTGCGAAGCGTCTAGTGCAAACATGTTAAACTCAGGCCCGGGGGCCAAATTTGACCTGTGAAATAATTATAATTGGACCGTGAGATCATATCAATGTATTAGAGCTGCCCACTGACTACAGATTGACTATAGAGACATTATTTATTTAAAATGTTGTTATTTTATATTCTGCTTGTTCTGGATTCAATGTTTAAGCAAAACTATTATTAAACATTTATTTGAATAAGAAAAGGTTTAACATTACATATCTCGAAAGAAGAGAAAACATGCAGATGTTGTTGAAATTTTTCAATAAATATTTATTTTGACCAATGACTTAGTCCCAGTTTTTAATTTTGGCCTCTGTGAATTTGAGTTTGACGCTCCTGATCTCGTGTGTTCTGATTCCTGACGAGTCGCTGCAGAGAAATGAAGTTGAGCAGAGGCACGAGGCGACGCTGGCCTGACCACTGATTCGTAACAGTATCAACATGAACTTTAGTGTCAACTCCACCATGTAACAAGCATTACACAAAACTAAAAACACACACACAGACATGAACTGTATGTAGATATCAATAATCAATCAAATTAAATCATTTTTGATGCGACCATAGAGAGATTTGTGCAGTTTAAATGCTACAGATGTTTACAGATTAACACATATAACATTCCAACTGCACAAATCTCTCTGTCTGTGCTCATATCGACATCATGAAACTGATTTTTAATTTAAATTTTAGAATCAATCTGAGTAAACACGATACTTGTGACCATAATTCTTTATTGACTAAGTTTTCGTCTTTCTTCCCTTGATAGTTGTCTATAAATTCTTCTTGTTGGTTGAAGATTTGGTGATGGGACAAATTTATGAAGCTGCTGGAAAATACGACACACATTTACACAGATATTTTGCGACAGAAAAGCATTAACGGGAAGTGACGTTTACTTACATTGCAGCACTTTAAAAAAAAAAAAGTCTGTTGATCACAAAACTTTACAAATATTTACATATAACAAAATAAATACAGTAAACTAAACTAAATATCATTTTAACCCAATTTCTTTCTTTTTTTGTAATTGTATTTTTATTATTTTATTTGTATCTATACTTTTCTTATTTGTTTTTTGGGGGGGATTTATTTTTATTTTTTTTTCTTTTTCATTTAATATTTATTTTTAATTTTTTTCTTAGTCTTTTTTTTTTTTTTTCCAGAGACACATTCATGCACCAGTATATGATGGGTAAGTGTCTTGCCCAAGGACACAACAACTGTGGAAGCTGGAATCTGAGTGCCCCTGATCAACAAAACTCCCAGGAGCAGGATTTGAACCAAAAAACCCTCTAGTCCCATAAACTGCTTTTATAACGCCAATAAAGTACAGCAATAATAAAGAGTGTTGGAACGTAAACAAAGTAAAAGTAGTAAAGTACTGTCCTTACGTGTACATTTTCAGTATCTGTAGGTTACTTTAAGTACATTTTCAAGCAGATACTTTTTACTTTTACTTCACTAAAAAAACTATTTATTCTGCTGTTTCTGTTGAACAAAATTTAGCACAAATCTGTCTCAAAATCTCTACATTTGAAGCTTTATTAAGTCTCAAAATCTGCATGAAATATTTTTTACTTTTTACTCTTTAAGAACATTTTAATGCACTTTAAGGAGTGCACTCACACTAGGACTTTAGAACGAATTTGAAGTATTTGTACTTTAGATGTAGATGCTTTTTACTTTTACAGTACTTCACTACACTTGAGGGCAGATATTTGTACATTCTACTACATATCTGAAGAGAACTGAAAAGTAAAAGTATTTTTAATTATACTTTGAGACCTGCTGAAAAGGCTGAAGGTTTATTTTTAACACAGTTTGAGCAACACAAATGTGCAAAAAAATTTAAAACAGAAAAAAACTATTGATTCAGCTGAATCCTTGTGTCGTTCGTTCATTCGTTTTTCAATATCAAACCAAAAATAAGAAAACGAAAAAAACAACTATTTTCTTCTTATTTGTCTCCAAAACCAAAATTTAAAAACTGGTCCTAGTCTTAGTCCTGGCTTAGATCTTGTTTAGACCTGGTTTAGACCTGGTTCAGTCCTGGTTGAGTCCTGGTTTAGTTCTGGTTTAGACCTTTTTTAGTCCTGGTTTAGTCTGTTATCAATTTTTTCCATTTTCATTTAAACACAAAAAAACCCCACAAAAACTGAAAAAACCCAGATCATTATCAGTTTTTTAATTTTTAATTTAATTTTTCTTTTTTTTTTTTTCTTTTTTTTTTTTTAAACACAAAATCAAAAACTGAAAAACCAAATCATCTGTTTTTTTTTTTATTTATTTTGGATTTGGAGACAAATAATGAAGAAAATAGTTGTTTTTTCATTTCTTATTTTTGGTTTTAGTTTGAAAATCGAATAAACAAATGACACAGATTCAGTTGCTTCTATTGAACAAAATTCAGCAAAAATCTGTATAAAAATTTCTACATTTGAATCTTTATTAGGCCTCAAAATCTGCGTGAAATACTTTTACTTTTTACTCTTTAAGTACATTTTAAACCGGTACTTTAATACGTTTACTTGAGTTCTTTTTTCTCCACGTCTACTAAAGAAAAAAAATAAAAAAAAAAAAAAATTATAAATGTGATTCTGTTTGAGAGAAAGTCGATCCCGTCACAAACCCACCGAGAATAAATCCTGACGGAGAAACAAAGAAAAGAAAAAAAAAAAAAAAAAACACGACGCGTTAAATTATGAGTTCAAATTACTTCTGGAACTTTTATGCCGGGTCCACAGTTTTGTTGTTGCCGTGGAGATGGGGTCTGTGTACTTTTGTACTTTGAGTATTGCAGTAGGAGTCTGTAATTGTTGCATGTTTATTTATGACAGAGTTTTACAGTTTATCTGAGCGAGGTTTGACCCAGTTACAAAGTACAAAGAACTGCATCATGTGGGAAAGTACTACAACTACTACCACTATGACTATTACTACTACTACTACTTTTACTGCTACTACTACTACTACTACTCCTACTGCTACTACTACTACTACTGCTACAACTACTGCTGATACTATTATAACTACTATGACTACTAGACTACTACTACTACTACTACTACTACTGCTTCTACTGATACTATTACTACAACTACTACTGCTGCTACTATTATAACTACTATGACTACTACTATTATTACTACTGCTACTACTACTACTACTACTACTACTACAACAACAACTACTACGACTGCTTCTACTGATACTACTACTGCTACCGTTGTTACTACTACTACTACTATCATTACTACTGCTACTACAACAATAACTACTAATACTACTGCTACTACATCTATGACTACTACTACTACAACTACTGCTGCTACTATTATAACTACTACTACTACTACTACTACTACTACTACTATTACTACTACAACAACTACTACTACGACTGCTTATACTGATACTGTTATTACTACTACTACTACCATTACTACTGCTACTACAACAACAACTACTACTACTACTGCTAATACTACAACTACTACAATTACTACTACTACTACTACTACTACTACTACTGCTAATACTACAATTACTACTACTACTACTACTACTACTACTACTACTACTACTACTACTACTACTACTACTGCTTCTCCTGATACTACTACTACAACTACTGCTGTTACTATTATAACTACTACGACTACTGCTACTGCTACTGTTATTACTACTACTACTACTACCATTACTACTGCTACTACTACAACAACAACAACTACTACTCCTACTACTACTACTGCTGCTGCTGGTACTGCTACTACTACAACTACTACTACTGCTAATACTACAACTACTACAATTACTACTACTACTACTACTACTACTACTACTATTACTACTACTACAATTACTACTACTACTACTACTGCTGCTGCTGCTGCTACTACTACTACTACTACATCTATGACTACTACTACTACTACTACTACTGCTTCTACTGATACTACTACTACAACTACTGCTGCTACAACTACTACTACTATTACTACTACAACAACAACTACTACGACTGCTTGTACTGATACTACTACTGCTGCTACTGCTACTGATATTACTTCTACTACTACTACTACCATTACTACTGCTACTACAACAACAACAACAACCACTACTACTACTGCTGCTGCTACTACTACTACTACTACTACAACTTGAAAACTACCACTTTATGACATCACAAGGTGGATCAGATCATTTGCAGATGTAAACAGACGAAGAACTAAAGAGTCACTCAAACATGTGAATGAAACAAAACACAACTCCAGCTCTGTTTTAAAAAAAAAAAATGTTAACACGACTGAAATCTCACAAGAGTCCATTTTAACCTGGACCTGGACCTGGACCCGGACCTGGACCCGGACCTGGACCCAGACCCGGACCCACACGTCGAGATCCTCTGGACCAAGCGGACGTCCGGTCGTAAACCCGTGTAGGTGCCCGTGTTTGTTTTGAACGGCGCTCTGACCTGTTCGCGATTAGAAGGTGAAACATTTATAAAACGTGATAAGAGGTGAAACAGATCAGGTGACAAACACAGATAACGTGAAACTGTTCCCGTGTTTACTGTGTGAGTCTGAACCTGTCGAAGTCGGAAAGTCGGAACAGCGCTAAGTGACGCACGGAAAATAACAGATGGAAAATAACTGTTGGGATAATACTGTTCATTAAGTTTTCACATCACTAGTTTGATTATTTGGTCCACACCAGGCGTTAAACTTTTTATTCTGTAGCATATAGACTCCAGTGTCGTCCTTTCACACCGGAAAACAAACTAAAATTGCTCCGATTGGTCCAATGTTTCCCAGGAGAACAGTGGTACCTCCAATTCCCAAGGCCGATGTTCCCTGTTAAACCCACAGGTCGTCCTCATCTCAAGTGTCACCATGAACTCACATGAGGAACACCAGGACGTCTCTGAGGTCCTGGTGTTTGAACACAGGTCCACACCTCCAAACTTAACTCACTATGGCGCGATGTTCACACGGTGGTTCTTGCTCTGATCTTTGTGTTATACTTTCTCTGTACTGGCCATTGTTGGCAAAATATCTGATTTGGAAATGAGCTGCGTCTGCGTCTGGAGAACGATCTGTTATTGTACTGGAGTCGTACAGTCGTGATTTCAGGCAGAGAAGACGTGTGTCCCGTCCAA
>NW_026571299.1:3021061-3156061 GCF_026225935.1 Boleophthalmus pectinirostris | reverse complement strand
TTATAATTTGTGGGTTTGTACGCGGAGTTTAGCACGGGCTAGCTAGCATAACAACCGTCGGTTAGCTTGGGAAGGCTTCGGATATGAACACGCGAGCTTCAGTTCTCTCGACCGTTAAACCTGAAAAAGTTAAGTTTTTTTATGGCTACAAAACTCGAGTCGATCGAACTGGAGCCGGAACAGTTTGTCACCGGTCGCTACAGTGGTTAGCATTGGTTAGCATTAGTTAGCATTTCCTGATATACGGACTTTAAACGAGTGGTGGAAACCTGAACGTGTCTAAAAAAATAAAATAAAATAAAAACCCGGACTTTGGGCCCAGGTTTGGAGGGATGGCGGTTTTAGTATGGCTCTAAAATACGCTAAAAATCATTCAAGTTTACACCAACGCCACACATCTGCTACACTCCCGCTTCGAGTACAACATTTGGGATTTCAAAATTGTATCAGAAATTATAGATCACAAAAAACTGTTAATTTGTGTGTGTTTTGTTTTTAGCTTAACTTCAGAAGTTATAGATCACAAAAAAAACTTTGTGTGTGTTTTGTTTTTATCTTAGCTTCAGATTAGCTTTAGCAGATTAGCATCATCCATTGTTGTTGTTGTTTGAAAAGGCTAGCTAACATCTAAGCTAGTTTCAAGATAAAGTAAATTAAAAAACATTCGTCATTTTAACTTTTCTAACTTGACCTACATACTTGTTCTAGTAAAATATTATGCTTATAATTTTTTAACCAAAATACGACTATATACGTACGGTTGTATTTTTTACATAAACATAACTATTTTGAGTTTGATTCAACGCCATAGCACCTTTAGCCGTAAAAATATAGTTCTATACTGGACATAAAAGCAATTCATAATGAGGAAAAAGTGGGTTAAAGGGTCCATATTATGACATTTTCTCTATATTTATGTTTAAAGACCTGGAGTTGTGTTTTGTTTAATTCGCAATTCATCTTTTTTTTTTTTAAACACAAACTCATAGACGTTTTAGGCTGAGTTCATCTATCATACAAAAAAAACACTCTGGAAGTAATACAGAAAGTGCTCTACTGTGATTTTAAACTCCATACAGCCCTGGAATGGCCAATCTCTACTGAACAAAAGGTAAAAGTAGTTATTAAATTGAAAACTACCTCTTTGTGACATCACAAAACTCAACTCCAGGTTTGTTTTTGATGAGGTAACCGCATTAAAACACGTCTTAAACCTCACAAAAACCTAATATAAGTCGTAATATTGGACCTTTAAACATGAAACAGGCCAAGTCAAAATTTCAGTGGGAAATTAAGTAGGCGTAACCTACTAACAGCATTTATTTCAACTTAATTTTACTCATTAAAACGCAAATAATTCAACTTATACAAACCACTATTTTATATATATATATTTATAAACTCAAATCCCAAATGTTGTACCATAAGACTTCTATACAAAACAAAACATTTGTGCATTTCCTGCTTTTCTTTTTTCAGTCCAAGTGAAAATTGTTTAACATGAATCCAACAGTCAGCAGTCGAGGCATGTGAATGATTTGAGGCAATGAGTGTCTCCATCTTTTCCAAAAATATTCACTTCTTGAAATGTCCGTCATTTGTGCGTACGCGAGTTTTTCTTACGCCGTTTCTCCCCAAAAACTTCAGCCCAAGCACCAAAAAATAAAGACTGATTTACAAGTCTTCAAACCGAGGCACAGAGATGTCTGAGGTAATGTTCAGTTTTACAGGCAAAGGTAGAAGAAAGGTTTCAGATTACGTGAGATTTTGAACAATATTATTAACTTTTAACCTCAGGGTATATATATTTTTGTTTACAGATTTTTAGAAATTCATCCATTTTCATCTCACTTTTACTGTTCCAATTTCTAATATAGCTTCATAAGATGTCAATGATGATTTGTGGCCAATCAATTCATTTGTTTTTAAATGGCCAAAAAAATAAAATAAAATAAAATCTTTAACTCTTAGATATCAATTTGAAATCTAACATTCTTAAACCACATGTTGTTCTATTTTCTTTACACATTCCAGATACAAATTCTGAGTTTTTGAAGCTTTTTTTTTTTTTTTTACAAAAAAATCTTGCACATTTTAATTGTGAAAGCAAATGCGATGAAGATTAGAAGTCTCATTTCTCATTTCAATACAAAATTTATTGGCATAGTTATATAAAAATAAGCAACTTTATAAATAAAACTGACTTGCAGCTTTATCCGAACAAATACTTTAACCGTACGAAAGCTAACAGTTAAGACGGCAACATTTACAGTATATAACATAAGTTTTGCTCTTTTACTCCATGTATCACTGGTTTGTAAAGTTGTAAAAAAACTTTATTTCCTGTGATTGGGCTGTCATTACTACAAGTCCGTTTCCCCAGAGTCTTTGTACACAGTCATTTTAGCGCGTTCGCCATTAGCTTCGTAGTTGCGCGAGCCTAGCTTTTAGCTCCTCCTGACGCGCTCGCAGTTGGTCCCTTTTCCTCTGCAGCCGGTGCGCCTCGTCCTCCAGGTTGAAAATGCAGTCCCGCGCCTTTTTCAGGATCACCACCTTCGACGCCTTCTCGTTGCGCGTCAGCTCGGGCACGTTGTCGCGCAGGTGCATGAAGCAGTTCTTGAGCTCGTTCCGGCGCTGTCGCTCCATCACGTTGTGCGTCCGCCGCCGCTCCTCCTCGTCTTCCGTTTCCGTGGAGTTCCTGGAGCCGAAGCGCGACGAGGAGGCGTAGGAGGACAACGACGAGGAGGACGAGCTGGAGTTCCGGTGGTGGTGGTGGCGCGCCGATCCGTCCCGGGAGCGTTTGTGGGCGTGCGACGGCGGCGGGGAGGCGGGGCACGGCGCGGCGTAGTTGTGCTGCTGCTGGATCTCGGCGTTGTGGCGTTGCAGGGCGAGCCGCTGCTGCTCCGCCTCGTCCTGTTCTCGCTGTCGGATGTCGGCCAGCGAGGGTAAAGGCGAGGGGCTAGACGGGCAGCGGACCACCGTCACGACGTCGATCTCCTCCTCTGTTGTGGCACAGAAAAATAGTTTCGTTAATTCGGTGTAAAGTCTCATTACCATGACTTAATCCATTTAACTATCAACATTTGATAAAAAGTAAGCTCTAGAAAGTTCAAAGATCAGCTCGGCCTACAAGTGGTTCTTGAGAGCAATAAAGACCTATTTTTTTTATTCAGTGACTCAAACTATTGTTAATTATTTACATTTTTAAAATCATTGTTATATTTTCCTGTGCAATCGTCGCTTTGGAATCTTATCTTTCTCAACACTCCCTTTATTTTCCTGATAATATCCAGTTAATGTTTAGGATTTTACACCGCTTTATCTGGACTTGGAAAAGATGTGTGGGCGAGGGCGGGGACTCGAGGGCATGAGCGGGTTTTGATGGACGGCGGCAGGTGAGGCTCGGGCCCGGTCCGGTCAGCGTTGCCGGGCTCAAAGTCTGACTCACTCCTCTGATCCTGATGAGTCACGTTAAGCCGAGCACTGGGGCTGGATCAGATTTCCCATAAAAGCGTGAGTCTACCAAATCATTACAGGGGCTCGTGCTTTTAATAGGCCGGCTTCAGCCTGAGTCATGCCCCTCCGGAGGCTTTACGCAAATACTTCGACTGTGTGAATA
Source organism: Boleophthalmus pectinirostris (assembly GCF_026225935.1). Classification (NCBI taxonomy): domain Eukaryota; kingdom Metazoa; phylum Chordata; class Actinopteri; order Gobiiformes; family Gobiidae; genus Boleophthalmus; species Boleophthalmus pectinirostris. The sequence continues at coordinate 3,152,442 of NW_026571299.1, read as the reverse complement.
AAACTGTCTGGGGGGCATGACAAAGTACTAACAATGGGAAACATACCAGAGATATCACCTTCCAATTACAGAACATTTCAAATTTCACTTTTTTTACTCATCGTACTTTCCTCAGAGGAGAGGAGTCAAAAAATATCTATAAAGTTACATTTTTTTGCCATTATAACAATCTAAACACCACAGTAAATGTGCTAAATATAGACACACACACGTTTTAACTCTACAAGTGTGAATTTGACTCATAGTTTACTAAGACTGCCTTTGTTTTTTTTGGTCATTGTAACTTCCTAATAGGAGAGGGGGCCAAAAAATTTTTTTTTAATTTTTTGCCATTATAACACTCTAAAATCCACTGTAAATTTACATATATATACATGCCTTGGTAATTTTGAGTCGGATTTACACTTGTAGAGTAAAAACGTGTGTGTGCGCGTGTATATTTAGTAAATTTACAATGGATTTTAGAGTGTTATAATGGCCAAAAAATAATTTTCTAGATATTTCTTGGGCACCTCTCCTATTAGGAAGGTAGAATGACAAAAAAAAGCAATGGCAGTTTTAACTCTACAAGTGTTAATTCGACTCAAAGCTACACACTTTTCATTAACGTCAATATTTTAAGTTTGTGACATATTTAAATTCGATTCCAGCTCCCACACAAGTTCTTGGGCAAGATGTAAAGCGTTTTGAGCCCTGAAAGGTGGAAAAGTGTGATAGAAAATAAAAATAAAGTGACCATTTCCCAACCACTAAAACGTTTTGGTAGTTCCCCAATGTCCAATTACAATGAGTGAATGTCCTCAAACCTACCAGAGTCTGAAGACGAGTAGTTTGAAAGTTCTCCTCCGGTGGAACCGTAGTCTGACGTGGCTTCGCTTCCTTCCGGCGTGTTCTCCATCAGGGCCTGGCAGTCGAGCGTGGAGCCGGCGATCTCCTCGAAGATGCTGGTGTCAATGTCCGAGAGAAGAGGGCTGGAGCTGAGCATGGACGAGACCAGCTTCTCGTCGAACCCCTTGCCAAACTCCTTCCAGAGAAAATACTCTGCCCCATCCTCGCACTGCGCGCCACTGCTCTCCTTCTCCTCGAACAGGTCACAGTTCCAGTTAAGTGCTTGCATGTCGCAGTCTTCCAGGAGGATGTTGGACACGTAGCTGAGCTGATCCTCCTTGGACAGGGGTTTGGAGTCCGAGGTTTCCGAGGGCTTCATGGGAGGGGACTGCGGAGGGGTGGGGAGAGATTCCAGGTTTTTCACCAAGTTCTGGTAGAAGTCGTCGTCGAACAGGGGCTCGGAGTAAAGCCAGTCCTGGGACTGACCGAAGCTTTGCAACATGATGACGACTGTGGTCTGCGGAGAGAAGAAAGAGGAGAAAGTTTAGAGCATGTTTACATTCAATGAAGGAAGGAGATGCCTGAGATGTTTCAAGATGGATAGGTTAAGTACAAACGCTGAAAACTTTGGGGTTAGGGCATGTCTACAGCTCAAAAAAATGGCGATATCTGAGATGGTGAAGTAAAAATGCTGAAAAACTCGAAATATTTGTCAACATGGCAAAGATAATGATGTAAAAAAAGAAGGGAGTGGGGTTGGAGCAAGTTTACAGCTCAATAAAAATGCAGGAGTTGTTTGAGATTGTTCAAGATAGTGAAGGAAAAAAATGCTGAAAAACAAGAAGTATTTGGCAACACGGTGAAAAGTTGAAGTTTTCTTTTATGAAATAGGAGGAAATCTCAATACAGTGACAATAAATTGAAGCTTTAATGAAAGAAATCTAAAAAACAACACCCGAAACACTGGCAAACTCTTTGTTCATGTTTCAATAAAATGACAAACCAACATTATTTACATTTCCTTGCACAAAATAAACCATGTGCTTTCAGTGGCAATTGTTATTTCATTCTCTGACCACTGCGTTGAATTGAAGTAAAACCCGTTTGTCTTGTCAGTTTTGACCCACGTGGGAGGAACATGGCGTTGTACTACGCCGCGCCGCTCTACTCGCAACTTCATTCACAAAAAGTGCACGTGAAAAAAATTGGTCGAGAAACTAGAGCAGAGGCTGGCACCATGCTGCTTCCAGCCTCACGCAGAGAGACCAGGCACACAAAGCCGATTTAAAACCACAAAATACTTGAAAAGCAGATTTTTTTTTTTGAACAATACAGTTTGTAACGTAAACCAAACTCAACTTAAACCAATTTGTAAATACAGTTTTAACACATTGTCTCTCAAGAGTCCTCAGTCTACTCGGTAAATATATAATTTTTTAACACCAAAGTAAATAAAAATCTAAATTCATTCCAAAAAATGTGTAAACTAAACACTAAATACATTTGTGGAAGAAATGTGGAAGTTTTATTATATAAAAGTAGTGTTTTTTAGTGTTACACATAATTAAAAAGTCAAATAAGTGTTAAAATTGTAAAAAAAATAAGGAATCAATAAAGTTTAAAAGAAATAAAATTATAAAAACAGCTAAGATTTAAACGCACAGTTCACTTTCACAGACGTCAAAACTCAATTTATGAAAGAAATGTGGAAATTTTGTAGTATGCAAGTAGTGGTTTGTAAAGTTAAACACAATTAAAAAGCCACATAAGTGTTAAAATCATACAAAAAAAATAATAATAATTTTCAGTAATAGAAAATAAAATTGTAAAAATGGCTAAAATTTAAGCACCCAAATCACTTCCACAGATGTCAAAACTCAATTTACGGAAGAAATGTGGAAATTTTATAGTATGCAAGTAGTAGTTTGTAATGTTTAATGCAATTAAAAAGACAAATAAATGAAGAATTGTGAGTTTTAAGAAATAAAATCGCAAAAATAGCTCAAATTTAAGCATCCACGGATGTCAGGACTCAATTACCTTTTACAGGAGGTAACAAAAGCCGGAGAAACTCGTATCCAAGTGTGAGGTAGTGTTAGAAACGTAAATCCGACCGAAAGGCGAGACAGCGAGTAAAGCGTAGTGCTCCTTTGAGGTTCTTTGTTGATAAGTGCAAAAAAAAAAATAATTATCCAGTCAGCAGAAAGCAGCAGCAGCGTTGGTGTTGGTACGAGTTGTAGTGAAAGTTACCTCAAGACTGAATCGAGCGTGCTCCACCGCGCCGCTTTTAGTCTTGTTTACATCACCGAGCCCCGCCCACCGCGCCGCGTCACTTCTGCGAAGCCCCGCCCCCATTAAGCAGCGGAGAAGTCCTCAAATCACCCCGAAGGAAAGCGAAGTGGAAGGAAAAAAGAAAAAAAGTAGAAAAAAAAAAAAGAAAAGGAAAAAAAAAAAAAGAAAAGAAGCAGGGGCCCCCTTTTCTGAAAACCGGCCATGACGACATCGGAACAGCTGGGTCCAGAAATTCGACACCGGCTTCTGAGAAAGTGAAACGATGCTCCCACCCCCCCCAGAACTTTAAATAAATCTCCAAAGAATTCTAAGTAGGAGCAGGAATGCGGCGTGTGGAAAAGCGGTGCAGGATTGGAGCACAGTGCAAAAAGGCAAATATGGGTTTTCCAGTTACAAAAAAGCACTTTATGCAACTGATTACATGACACTTAATTGTGTAAAAATGCCAAAAAAAAATTCATAACACAAATTAATCAAAGTATTATCATTTGTGCAGAAAATACAAGCGTAATTTTAACTAAAAAGCAACATTTTGCCCATTTATTTGCATAATATTTATCGTACATAACTAAAAATCTAAGTTATTTTTTTATTTACGCATCTCATATAATTTGCGCAAAATCCAACGTTTGAAATTCATTAAATCAGTTGTAATAAATGAATAAAATCTCTGTTGCTCAATACAGACAGTAAAAGTCCTTACAAAACCATTGCATAAGACCAACACCAATGCACTAGAATATAGAGCGTTGCATTACGTCGCTTATATAATCTGCAAAAAAAATGTCGAGTGCAAATATTTAGTGGGAAAAACGCGTGCCTTTTGGCCACACTACGGGCAACTTTCTTCGCCCTTTTTCCTGTCTTTAAAAAAAAAAAAAAAAAAAAAAAAAAAAAAAAATCCCGACCGCTGTTCCAACACATGGCCCGCATCCCTCACCGCAGGATTCCACTTTCACAAGTTTGTACAAAAGAGCAGCGTGATGGCACGTGAAAAAAACAATGCATACACGCTTTGTTACGCCAAAACAATCAGATAAGTTCGGTTTTAAGGTTCAATCGGGGTACGCAGAGCCGGCACGGAGACGGGGGAATGCAACGGGACCTATATAGAGTCCTATGGTATGCGAGAACAAAGCGGCAGTGTGGCGTGGCCAAGTCACCATTTTTCTGCCTATAGATCGTGAAAAAAGCAGCGAAAATCACATTTGAGCATCGCAAGACGCCATTAAAACCAAATTACGCGCATTTTTACGCACGATTTGACATGACAACGCGATTAAAACTCAAATTAAATATTCAAACCACATAATTAAAACATGTGAAATCGCATTAAAACACACTCTGACAGCAATGCAAATCGATTTACGATGCTGTAAATGTCATTCAGTGTAAGAAACGCATGGTGCAATCGGCTTCAAAGTCCTTGCAATAACTCAAAGGTTTGCGGCGTGGCGCTGTGTGGGTCCTCCAGGTCCTTTAAAGCAGCGTGGGCAGTGCGTAACCCACGTGAAACCCGCATGCACAAAGCTCTTAAGAATATTTCACACCAAAAAACACCGTGCATCGTGACATTTCGTTTTAAGGTTGACACAGGAACGAGCGGCGTGCGTGCGTAAAAGCTGCAACTTGGAGAATGAATGGAGAAAAAAGCATTACTACGCACTTACCGTAAAAACAGATGGACAGATGAAAACGTCGTGGGTAATCGCCGGAAACGCGTCCAAATGCAAGGTTTTTTGTTTTTTTTTAGGTCCTCGGTTAGAAAAGAGTCTTCGGGTGCGATTTCTTGCGTGTTAAGTAGAAGTTGAGGCGCGGACGCATGGTTTGTGGAGTGGCTGCTGAATTACGCCGGCCTGGGGTTCCTCCTCCGTGCGCGACGCCGCTACGACGCACTCCAACTGAGACTAGAGGTGTGGCCGCGTCGGCTTCTTTGTTTATATACCGCGGCCGAGTTGGTGCGCATCCGCCGGCTCAAAATCGCGCCAAAACTTTAAAACCCGCTCCCAAATCCTCATGACACACCAATCTTATGTTATTATTAAGGTTTTAGCGTGAAATGGCGAACAGATCCGAGCGGGAAATTGACTCTGTGGGATATCGCGGGGAATTTTCGCTTCAAAACGCGGGACTAGTTCGTCTTCACCGCGGAGTGATACGACGCAGGGGGAGGATTCCTGGAAAACGATGGCGGTAAAATTCGGGACAGAAACAACACGTGGACGGCGGAGGGGAGGAGACGCCGGGTGTCTCTCCGCAGCGGACCCGTCTGTCGCTGCACCAGGCCCGGCTCGTCTCACCGCCAGCGCCCGCCCCTCCCTCCGGTCCGGTCTCCCTCCTCCCTCCCTCCCTCCGGTCCCGAGCGGAGACACCCAAACACCGCAGAAATGTGGAGCGCGGAGCCGGGCGGTCACTCTGACGCTCCAGTGAGTCACAGAGAACAGAAGATGAAGCAGTTTGTAGGTCATTATGGAGGAATGTTGTGGGTACAAACTAGTATTTTATGTTTAAATAGTGTGTTTTAAAGGAGATGGGAGGAGGTTTTTAAGGTGAAGAGACAGTCGAAGCAGTGTAATAAACGAAATTATACGGTTTAAAAGACGATTTTAGTCTACAGAAACGATTGTAATTAATTTATTTGGAAATATTTTTATTTTTAGTCGCTCACACGTCACAAAATGATATAATAACAGAAAAAAAATGTGAAAAAATTTGATTATTATTTAGAATAAATTCTAAATAAGTAACAAAAACATAGCAAGAGACTGGTGTCAAATAAGACACAATTATATAAATGTTATATAGGTTAGGTTATATATATGTTACATAAGGGAGAGTTGAAGTACAGTTGTAGGGAGTATTATCAGCAGTTGTAGGGAGTATTTTAAGGTGAAGAGACAGTCGAAGCAGTGTAAGAAGCGAAATTATACGGTTTAAAAAACGATTTTCGTCTACAAAAACGATTGTAATAAATTTATTTGGAAATATTTTTATTTTTAGTCGCTCACACGTCACAATATAATATAATAACAGAAAAAAATGGGGAAAAAAATGATTATTATTTAGAATAAATTCTAAATAAGTAACAAAAACATAGCAAGAGACTGGTGTCAAATAAGACACAATTATATAAATGTTATATAGGTTATGTTATATATGTTACATAAGGGTGAGTTGAAGTACAATTGTAGGGAGTATTATCAACAGTTTTACAATTTTACAATTCAAAAGATGATTTTAGTCTACAGAAACGATTTGTAATTCATTTATTAAAAATATAACATAAATAAATAACATAAATACATATAAATGGTAATAATTCATAAGTAGCAAAAACATAGGCACAATTATATAAATGTTATATATGTTATGTTATATATAAGGGTGAGTTGTTGTACAGTTGTAAGGAGTATTTTAAGGTCAAGAGACAGCCTAAACAGTGTAATAAGCGAAATTATAAAGTTTAAAAGACGATTTTAGTCCACATAAATGATTTGTAATTCTTTTATTAAAAATATTTTTAATTGTAGGAGCTCACACATCACAATATAATAACAGAGTAAACAATATGATTGGTAATAATAAATTCTAAACATGTCAAATAAGGCACAGTTACATAAATGTTATATAGGTTATGTTATATATGTTACATAAGGGTGAGTTGTACAGTTGTAGGGAGTATTATCGACAGTTGTAGGGAGTATTTTAAGGTGAAACGGACAGTCTTAGACTATGTAATAAGCTAAATTATATGGTTTAAAAGATTTTTTTTTAAATATCTGGTCACCCTATTTAATGTACAGGTGGGTAATACTCTTAGACATGGATAAACTTTATTGATCCACAAATAATTTCTCACACATCACAAAATATTATAATAAAGAGTAAAAAATATGATGAGTAATAATACATTACAAATAAGTAGCATAATTATATAAATGTATATGTGCAAGTCAAAATAAAATAGAAAAGTAATAAAAAGAAAAGAGGACATAAGATTATTATCTGTTACATAAAGGTGAGTTGTTGTACAGTTGTAGGGAGTATTATCTGTTACATAAAGGTGAGTTGTTGTACAGTTGTAGGGAGTATTATCTGTTACATAAGGGTGAGTTGTTGTAGTTGTTGTACAGTTGTAGGGAGTATTATCTGTTACATAAAGTGAGTTGTTGTACAGTTGTAGGGAGTATTATCTGTTACATAAAGGTGAGTTTGTTGTACAGTTGTAGGGAGTATTATCTGTTACATAAGGGTGAGTTGTTGTACAGTTGTAGGGAGTATTATTTTACATTAGGTGAGTTGTTGTACAGTTAGGAGTATTATCTGTACATAAGGGTGAGTTGTTGTACAGTTGTAGGGAGTAATAAGTGGTGTAATAAGTGAAATTATTGTAGGTCATTATGGAGGAATGTTGTGGGTACAAACTAGTATTTTATGTTTAAATAGTGTTTTTAGGGAGATGGGAGGAGGTTTTTAAGGTGAAGAGACAGTCTGAGCAGTGTAATAAGTGAAATTATACGGTTTAAAAGACGATTTTAGTTCACATAAACGATTTGTAATTAATTTATTTGAATTTTTTTATTTTTTATTTTTTTTATAGTAGCTCAAACATCATATATATAAAATAATAACAAGGTGTAAAAAAAATATAAATGGTAATAATAAATTCTAAATAAGTAGTAAAAAAGATAGCAAAAGAGTTGTGTCAAATAAGACACAATTATATAAATGTTATATAGGTTATGTTATATATCTGTTACATAAGGGAGAGTTTTGTTAGGATTATCAACAGTTGTAGGGAGTATTTTAAGGTGAAGAGACAGGCTTAGGTGGTGTAAAAAGCTAAATTATACATTTTAAAACACAGTTTTAATCTACTACATAAACAATTTGAAAATTAAAATATTTTTTATTTATTTTTAGTACTCATAGACATAGATTTAGACAAACTTTATTGATCCACAAGGGAAATTATTTGGACACAGCAGCTCAAACATCACATATATATATATATATATATATATATATATATATATATATATATATAATGCACAGGTGAGTAGTACTGGTACTTACATTTCTTACATTTATTTAAGTAACTTTAAGAAATTGCACTTTCCTCAAAGTATATTTTTACTAACTTAGTAAAAGTTATTTATAGTATATATAGTATTCTAATCTACTATAAAATTATAATTTCCATTCCTTTAATTTTTGTGTCAAACTTGTTAAAAAATGCCAGATTTTTGTGCATTATTTAGTGTTTTGTCTTTCATATTATATTAACTTAAACTAAACTAAACTTAAACTTAAACTAAACTAAATTGTAAATCAGATATTACATTCCAACAGTTACTCTTTAAAGCTGAACTGTGTAACTTTTTGGTTGGGCATCCCTCTCCTGCTTGTTTTTATTAACACTTTATATTTATTCGATTACAGGTGGTTTTACAGCTCAAAAGCACCTCAAAAAACAGACATTCTGACTGTAAGCGGGGTCGCCTCTCCACAGATCTGACCTGTATCTTGCTCTGGTTCGGTCTCCGTGAAGATAGAAAGTTTTAATGCCACACTGCGAAACCTTCCAGACAAAACAATAACATCTCCATTTTAGAAAAGCGTTTGACGAACCCTCCACCAGAAAAGTTACGCAGCTGCTTTTACTTGAGCAGTACTTTGAGTAATTTCTAGTACCACAACTTTGCACTTCCACTTGAGTAATGTAATTTGAAGTAATGTAACGTATTCTTCAAAATTCAGCAACTAAAATTCAGTCTGAGTTAAACATTGAAAAGCGGGAAATTAAACAATTCATTTCCCATCTAAATGTTGACTTCTCTACCTCGGATTCAGTGAAATACAATGGAAGTAGCAGTAAAAATGAAACTTATGTAAGATTATATTGGAAGTCAACCGCTTTTCCTGTTGTTTTTTCAGGCAGGAGCAGTTTTGGCGCGTGTCCTACTTTCAGTTATTTACATTGTGCTGTGATACAATGAGCAGTTAGTCTTACATCTGTCACTTGGTCTGAGTCACCTGTTGAGTCACGGAGATGAATAAACGCAGAGGGGTGAGCCGGAAGCCGTCCCTGCACCACCAGCTGGAGTTAAACCGTGACTGTTTTGGAAATCCCTAATAGTTTTTTTTGTATTTGTATCTGCGGCCCGGGGTCCACAATTAGCGCAGACTGTCCCCCGGGGAGCTCATTAAGAGGATTTATGACGGAAAGTGAACTCTTGTGAGCTTTAAGCCTGGAGTTTGTTTTGCTGAAGTTTCTCGTGTTTTAGAGATGTTCAGCGGATAATACTCCCTACACGACGTCGATGTTATTCAAGTTAACGGTGTTTAGAAAACAACATGTGAACCAGGATTAAACCAGGACTAAATCAGGACTGAACCAGGACTGAACTAGGATTAAAACAGGATTAAAACAGTACTATAGCAGGTGTAAACCAGGTCTAAATCAGGACTAAACCAGGACTGAACCAGGACTATACCAGGAGCAAAACAGGTCTAAATCAGGACTAAACCAGGACTAAACCAGGACTGAACCAGGACTAAACCAGGACTAAACCAGGACTAAACCAGGTCTAAATCAGGACTAAACCAGGACTAAACCAGGACTGAACCAGGACTAAACCAGGACTAAACCAGGTCTAAACCAGGTCTAAATCAGGACTAAACCAGGACTTAACCAGGACTAAACCAGGACTAAACCAGGTCTAAACCAGGTCTAAATCAGGACTAAACCAGGACTGAACCAGGAGGTCTAAACCAGGACTAAACCAGGACTAAACGAGGACTATACCAGGAGCAAAACAGGTCTAAATCAGGACTAAACCAGGACTGAACCAGGGTTAAACCAGGACTTTACCCAGACTAAACCAGGACTAAACCAGGTCTAAATCAGGACTAAACCAGGACTGAACCAGGAGGTCTAAACGAGGACTAAACCAGGACTAAATCAGGACTAAAAGAGGACTAAACCAGGACTAAACCAGGATTAAATCAGGACTAAACCAGGACTAAAAGAGGACTAAACCAGGACTAAACCAGGTCTAAATCAGGACTAAAAGAGGACTAAACCAGGTCTAAACCAGGTCTAAACCAGGACTAAATCAGGACTAAAACCAGGACTAAACCAGGTCTAAATCAGGACTAAACCAGGACTAAACCAGGACTAAAGGACTAAACCAGGACTAAACCAGGTCTAAACCAGGTCTAAATCAGGACTAAACCAGGACTAAACCAGGTCTAAACCAGGTCTAAACCAGGACTAAATCAGGACTAAACCAGGTCTAAAAACTAAATCAGGACTAAACCAGGACTAAACTAGGACTAAAACAGGCCTGAACTTTGTGGCCGTATCGATTTGTCAAGGCCTGATCCCGTCAGATCTCAGAGGCTCAGCAGGACTGGGCCTGGGCAGGACTTGGATGGGAGTCATTGTGTCCATAGGCAAGACACTTCACCCTCATTGCCTAGTATGAAAGTGTGTGTGTGTGTGTGTGTGTGTGTGTGTGTGTGTGTGTGTGTGTGTGTGTGTGTGTGTGTGTGTGTGTGTGGGTGCATGTGGGTGCAGATTGTGAGTGTGGAGTGACTGAATCATGCTCTGCGCTGTCATTTTCTCACTTTTGAGTTCTTCGCTCAAACTGGAAACACTCTGTTCCACCTTGTGATGTCACGTCTTAATACAGGACGTGCTCCACCGTGTTTTTAAACTCCGCACGCCTTCACTGGGATCATTTCAGCCCTGGAGTTGCTGATCTCCACTGAACAAAAGGTTAAAAGTAGCCGTTAACTTGATGACATCACAAGGTGGAACAGAGCATTTTGAGCTTTGGAGATGCAGACAGACGAATAATAAAGATTTACTCAAACATGTGAATGAAACAAAACACAAGTCCAGGTCGTAGAGTTTATGTTGTGTAATATAGAACCTTTAAAATATCAGAATTAAAATTATATAAACTTGCAAATATCTGTATCAGTTTTTAGACCCAGTCACCTCTGCGTCCTGTCCTGGTTTAGTCCTGGTTTAGTCCTTTTTTTTAGACCTGTCTTAGTCCTGATTTAGACCTGTTTTAGTCCTGTTTTAGACCTGTTTTAGTCCTGGTTTAGTCCTGTTTTAGTCCTGTTTTAGACCTGGTTTAGTCCTGGTTTAGTCCTGATTTAGACCTGGTTTAGACCTGTTTTAGTCCTGGTTTAGTCCTGGTTTTTAGACTGGTTTAGTCCTGTTTTAGTTCCTGGTTTAGTCCTTGGTTTAGACCTGTTTAGTCCTGGTTTAGACCTGTTTTAGTCCTGGTTTAGTCCTAGTTTTAGTTTAGTCCTGGTTTTAGACCTGTTTTAGTCCTGGTTTAGTCCTGTTTTAGTCCTGGTTTAGACCTGTTTTAGTCCTGGTTTAGACATGGTTTAGTCCTGTTTTAGTCCTGGTTTAGTCCTGTTTTAATCCTGTTTAGACCTGTTTTTAGTCCTGGTTTAGTCCTGATTTAGACCTGTTTTAGTCCTGGTTTAGTCCTGTTTTAGACCTGTTTAGTCCTGGTTTAGTCCTGTTTTAGTCCTGTTTTAATCCTGGTTTTTTTAGTCCTGTTTTAGTCCTGTTTTAGACCTGTTTAGTCCTGTTTAGTCCTGGTTTTAGTCCTGGTTTAGACTGTTTTAGACCTGTTTTAGTCCTGGTTTAGTCCTGGTTGATTATAAACGGTGTTAATCTTAATAACATGACTCCGGATCAGTAGTAGTAGTAGCAAGTAGCAGTAGTAGTAGTAGTAGTAGTAGTAGTAGTAGTAGCTAGTAGTAGTAGTAGTAGTAGTAGTAGTAGTAGTAGTAGCAGTAGTAGTAGTAGTAGTAGTAGTAGTAGCAGTAGTAGTAGTAGTAGTAGTAGTAGTAGTAGTAGTTTGTATGAGTCAGATGTCTTAATGTGACAGGAGTAGCCTTGGAGTTTTGGAGTACAAGCAGTGAATAATTTGCAGTATCTTTAATTTACAGAACACAGTAATAGTAGTAGTAGTAGTACAGTTTATTTTGCGTAATATAGGACCTTTAAAATACGAGTATTAGTGTGACATAATGGTGTAAATATGTGTGCGAGTGTTTAGACCCAGTCACCTCTGCTCTCGCTCCCACGTGATCCATGTTTGACTTTCACACAGAGCAGAGAGACAGAACCAGAGCCACGTCGGTGCTTCACTTCACACGATTACACCCAGTTTCACCAGCCAGACCCGGCCCTCTCCTCTCCACAGACCCGGCCCTCTCCTCTCCGCAGACCCGGCCCTCTCCTCTCCGCAGACCCGGCCCTCTCCTCTCCGCAGACCCGGCCCTCTCCTCTCCGCAGACCCGGCCCTCTCCTCTCCGCAGACCCGGCCCTCTCCTCTCCGCAGACCCGGCCCTCTCCTCTCCGCAGACCCGGCCTCCTCTGCTCCTCTCCACAGTCCTGTTTTTAGTCCTGCTTTAGAACTGTTTTAGACCTGGTTTATACCTGTTTTAGTCCTGTTTTAGAACTGGTTTAATACTGGTTTAGTCCAGTTTTATTCCTGTTTTAGTCCTGGTTTAGACCTGTTTTAGTCCTGTTTTAGAACTGGTTTAATTCTGGTTTAGCCCAGTTTTAGTCCTGGTTTAGTCCTGTTTTAGTACTGGTTTAGTTCTGGTTTAGTCCTGTTTTAGTCCTTTTTTAGACCTGGGTTAGACCTGGTTTAATCCTGGTTTAGTCCTGGTTTAATCCTGTTTTAGTCCTGGTTTAGTCCTGTTTTAGTACTGGTTTAGTTCTGGTTTAGTCCTGTTTTAGTCCTTTTTTAGACCTGGGTTAGACCTGGTTTAATCCTGGTTTAGTCCTGGTTTAGTCCTGGTTTAATCCTGTTTTAGTCCTGGTTTAGACCTGGTTTAGACCTGGTTTAAGTCCTGGTTTAAGTCCTGTTTTAGTCCTTTTTTAGACCTGGGTTTAGACCTGGTTTAATCCTGGTTTAGTCCTGGTTTAGTCCTGTTTTAGTCCTTTTTTTAGACCTGGGTTTAGACCTGGTTTAATCCTGGTTTAGTCCTGGTTTAGTCCTGTTTTAGTCCTAGTTTTAGACCTGTTTTAGTCCTGGTTTAAGTCCTGGTTTAGTTTAATCCTGTTTTAGTCCTGGTTTAGACCTGTTTTAGTACTGGTTTAGTTTCTGGTTTAGTCCTGTTTTAGTCCTGTTTTAGACCTGGTTTAGTCCTGGTTTAGACCTGTTGTAGTCCTGGTTTAGTCCTGTTGTAGTCTTGGTTTAGTCCTGGTTTAGACCTGTTGTAGTCCTGGTTTAGACCTGTTGTAGTCCTGGTTTAGTCCTGGTTTAGTCCTGTTTTAGTCCTGTTTAGTCCTGGTTTAGACCTGTTGTAGTCCTGGTTTAGACCTGTTGTAGTCCTGGTTTAGTCCTGTTGTTTAGTCCTTAGCCTGTTTTAGTCCTGGTTTAGACCTGTTGTAGTCCTGGTTTAGACCTGTTGTAGTCCTGGTTTAGTCCTGGTTTAGGTTTAGTCCTGTTTTAGTCCGCAGAGCCGGCCTCCTCTCCTCGGTCTCCTCCTCCCTGTACTCAGATTACCACGTCGTCATGTAGAACTACTGGCCTTTAAAGACACGCACCCGCTGAACCCGGACTCCACGAGGTCTGAGCCGCGAGCGGATCTGTGCTCACGGGAAAAAAAAAAAAAAAAAAAAAACTCAGGGGAAAAAAAGTTGATGAGATGAGTTTGAGAAGTAATGACAAGCTGAGAAATGTACTTTGGCGTAGTAGTGGGGATAATTAAACTATAGATAAACTTGGAAAAAAGCTGAGAAGTAGTAGTAGTAGTAGTAGTAGTAGTAGTAGTAGTAGTAGTAGTAGTATTTCTTAATGTGACAGTACCTTGTAGCTACTAATAAATCATTAGTAGCTTTGATTTGCAGATTAGTAGTGGTAGTAGTAGAAGTAGAAGTGTAGAAATAGTAGTAGTAGTAGAAGTAGTAGTAGTAGTAGTAGGAGAAGTAGTAGTAGTAGTAGTAGTAGTAGTAGTAGTAGTATTTTGTATGAGTAAGATATATTACTGTGACAGTAGTAGCCTTGTAGTTTTGTGGTACTTCCAGTAAATAATTGATAGTAGCTTTAATTTGCAGAGTACATTAGAAGTAGCAGTAGTAGTAGTAGTAGTAGTAGTAGTAGTAGTAGTAGTAGTAGTAGTAGTATAGTAGTAGTAGTAGTAGTAGTAGTAGTAGTAGTAGCAGTAGTAGTAGTAGTAGTAGTAGTAGTAGTAGTAGCAGTAGTAGTAGTAGTAGCAGTAGTAGCAGTAGTAGTAGTAGTAGTAGCAGTAGTAGTAGTAGTAGTAGTAGTAGTAGTAGTAGTAGTAGTAGTAGCAGTAGTAGCAGTAGTAGTAGTAGTAGTAGTAGTAGTAGTAGTAGTAGTAGTAGTAGTAGTAGTAGTAGTAGTAGTAGTGTAGTAGTAGTAGTAGTAGTAGTAGCAGTAGTAGTAGTAGTAGTAGTAGTAGTAGTAGTAGCAGTAGTAGCAGTAGTAGTAGTAGTAGTAGTAGTAGCAGTAGTAGCAGCAGTAGCAGTAGTAGTAGTAGTAGTAGTAGTAGTAGTAGTAGTAGTAGCAGCAGTAGCAGTAGTAGCAGTAGTAGTAGTAGTAGTAGTAGCAGCAGCGTAGTAGTAGTAGTAGTAGTAGTAGTAGTAGTAGTAGTAGTAGTAGTAGTAGCAGTAGCAGTAGTAGTAGTAGCTAGTAGTAGTAGTAGTAGTAGTAGTAGCAGCAGCAGCAGCAGTAGTAGTAGTAGTAGTAGTAGCAGCAGTAGTAGTAGTAGCAGTAGTAGTAGTAGTAGTAGTAGTAGCAGCAGCAGCAGCAGCAGTAGCAGTAGTAGTAGTAGTAGTAGTAGTTTGATAGAAACAGTGGTAGAAGAGTATAAAGTACAAAAGTAAAAGTACAACACTTAGCTATCTGTACGTTACTTAAGTACATTTTACTTTTACTTCTCTACATTTGAGAGAAGGTATCTGTACTTTCTACTCTGGACTCTGAAAAAGTAAAAAGTACTTTTCTTTACAGTTTGAGATGTATTTTGAGCACATTTCATTCCCGATTTTGAGTAACACAAAACACAAATGCACAAAAACAGCGAGAAAAATAAAGAAATCAATCAAATCACTCAAAATCAGTGATTTTTAAAATCAAAATCACTACATTTCATCCTTAAATTGTTCAAAAATGTCTCCAAAATACTTTTACTTTTTACTCTTAAAGTAATTTTTTTTTATCTGATACTTATTTTTACTTCAGTTTTCTTTTGTCCCTTGTGTCTTGTACTTCTACTTAAGTAACATAATTGAGTACTTCATCCACCACCGGATAACAGTTATGTAATACTGAGTACTAGTCGTGGTAGTTGTAGTTGCCAAGTATTTAAAAGTACTTTGCCAGCTCGTTTACTGCTTTTACACGTTGGTGTGAGGAGCTTTTATTGCTCCAAAGGTGAGTACAGATCTGTGAAGTGTGAAATACAAGCCCACGTGTATCTGCTGTACTGGAAGTAGCAGTAGTAGTATTTATGCAGTAGTACTTTTAGCAGTACTTATAGTCTACTTGTATCTAGTTGTTTTGCAAGTTCAGTATTATTATTTTATCATCTGGACAAAGTAGTAGTGCTAGTAGTAGTCATAGTAGCAGCAGTAGTAGTAGCAGTAGTAGAAGTAGCAGTAGTAGTAGTAGGAGTAGTTGTTGTAGTAGTAGCAGTAGTACTTTGTGTAATTTCTCCAGTCCCTTGGTGCACAAAATATAAACATTAGGGCCTATATTTAAGTAATATTATTTCATTGTCTGGACAAGGATGAAGTATTAGTAGCAGTAGTAGTAGTAGTAGTAGTAGTAGTAGTAGTAGTAGTAGTAGTAGTAGTAGTAGTAATAGTAGTAGTAGTAGTAGCAGTAGTAGTGACAGTAATAATAGTAGTACTAGTAGTAGTTGTACAACATATCTTCAGTAGTATAATAGCCATATAATTTTAGGAGCCTCTAGTACTAGTAACAGTAGTAGTAGCAGTTGTAGTAGTAGTAGTACTAGTAGTAGTAGTAGTAGTAGTAGTACTAGTAGTAGTAGTAGTCATAGTAGTAGTAGTAGTAGTAGAAACATTTCCAGATGACAATGCTGTAGTAAATACAAGTAATTGTACTTTTAGGGCACAGTATAAAAGCAGGAATAGTAATAGTATTTCTGTTTTGGAAGTAGCAGTAGCAGTAGTAGTAGTAATAGTAGTAGTAGTAGTAGTAGTAGTAGTAGTAGTAGTAGTAGTAGTAGTAGTAGTAGTAGTCGCAGTAGTAGTAGTAGTAGTAGTAGTAGCGTAGTAGTAGTAGCAGTAGTAGTAGTAGTAGTAGTAGTAGTAGCAGTAGTAGTAGTAGTAGTAGTAGTAGTAGTAGTAGTAGTAGTAGTAGTAGTAGCAGTAGCAGTAGTAGTAGTAGTAGTAGTAGTAGTAGTAGTAGTAGTAGTAGTAGTAGTAGTAGTAGTAGTAGTAGTAGTAGTAGTAGTAGCAGTAGTAGTAGTAGTAGTAGTAGTAGTAGTAGTAGTAGTAGTAGTAGTAGTAGTAGTAGTAGTAGTAGTAGTAGTAGTAGTAGTAGTAGTAGTAGTAGTAGTAGTAGTAGTAGTAGTAGTAGTAGTAGTAGTAGTAGTAGTAGTAGTAGTAGTAGTAGTAGTAGTAGTAGTAGTAGTAGTAGTAGTAGTAGTAGTAGTAGTAGTAGTAGTAGTAGTAGTAGTAGTAGTAGTAGTAGTAGTAGTAGTAGTAGTAGTAGCAGTAGTAGTAGTAGTAGTAGTAGTAGTAGTAGTAGTAGTAGTAGTAGTAGTAGTAGAAGTAGTAGTAGTAGTAGAGGGAATAGTAGTAGTAGTAAGTAGTAGTAGTAGTAGTAGTAGTAAGTAGTAGTAGTAGTAGTAGTAGTAGTAGTAGTAGTAGTAGTAGTAGTAGTAGTAGTAGTAGTAGTAGTAGTAGTAGTAGTAGTAGTAGTAGTAGTAGTAGTAGTAGTAGTAGTAGTAGTAGTAGTAGTAGTAGTAGTAGTAGTAGTAGTAGTAGTAGTAGTAGTAGTAGTAGTAGTAGTAGTAGTAGTAGTAGTAGTAGTAGTAGTAGTAGTAGTAGTAGTAGTAGTAGTAGTAGTAGTAGTAGTAGTAGTAGTAGTAGTAGTAGTAGTAGTAGTAGTAGTAGTAGTAGTAGTAGTAGTAGTAGTAGTAGTAGTAGTAGTAGCAAAACAATCACCTACAAGAAAAAAAACAAATCTTTTCCATTCAGTATCTTATTTTACCATTTTATAATTTTCTGCCCTGATTTAAAACAATAGAAAGTTTGAAATATACATTAAAAAAATATGTTAGTTTATATATATATATATATATTTTTAATTATTATTTATTATTTTTTTTTTTATTTGTATGAATTTTGCTTGAATAATTGCAGGAGAACACTGTAGTATATAAATGTTATTCTGAGTGCGTCCGGTTCATAATGTGCATGTCTTATGATCCTGAGAAATGCCTTTTGACTGACTCTACAAGAGACTCTATTGTGTGAAAAATACTCCCCACAGCGGAAAATACACGAATACTTCAGTGTCACAGGAATGCAGTATTTTGTGTACTATTTGTAAATATAGATCCAATTGAGTACACACTGTTACTACTGAAAATGAGTCACGACGTCTGCACAGTGAGGAGGAAGTTGTGGGTTAGATTCATTCACACACAAACCTCGAATGTTTATTAGACTGAACTTTTCTATCAAACTGAAAAAAAACCCAAAATAAACGCTCTGTACCACCTTGTGATGTCATGAAGTGGTAGTTTCATAAGTTAACAGTTGTCTTTTTTTTTTTTTTCAGTCAAGGTTGGTCGTTCCAGGGCTTAACCGATCCAAATGATTCTAGCGAAGGTGTGTGGAGTTTAAAAACACAATGGAGCACTTCACTTTGCTTAAAAACTACCACTTCATGACATCACAAAGTTTACCTGAGCATTTTGAGGTTTGCAGATGTAGAGAGACTAATAATAAAGAGTCACTCAAACATGTGAATGAAACAAACAGTAAACAGTAGTAGTAGTACTAGTAGTAGTAGTAGTAGTAGTAGTAGTAGTACTAGTAGTAGTAGTAGTAGTAGGAGTAGTAGTAGTAGTAGTAGTAGCAATAGTAGCAGTAATAGTAGAAGTAGTAGTAGTAATAGTAGTAAAGTAATGATGGTGATAGTAGTAATAGTATTAGTATTACTAGCAACAGAAGTAGTAGTAGTAGTTGTAGTAGTAGTAGTAGTACTAGTAGTAGTAGGAGTAGTAGTAGTAGTAGCAATAGTAGCAGTAATAGTAGTAGTAGTAGTACTAGTAGTAATGATGGTGATAGTAGTAATAGAATTAGTATTACTAGCAGTAGTAGTAGTAGTAGTAGTAGTAGTAGCATTAATAGTAGTAGTAGTACTAGTAGTAGTAGTAGTAATAGTAGTAATGATGGTGATAGTAGTAATAGTATTAGTATTACTAGCAGTAGTAGTAGTAGTTGTAGTATTAATAGTAGTAGCAGTAATAGTAGAAGTAGTAATAGTAGTAGTAGTAGTACTACTAATATTAGTAGAAGTAGTTGTAGAAGTAGTAGTAGTAGTAGTAAGTACATAGTAGTAGTAGTAGTAATAGTAGATAGTAGTATTAGTAGATTAGTAGAAGTAGTTGTAGAAGTAGTAGTAGTAGTAGTAGTACAGTAGTAGTAATAGTATTAATATTAGTAGTAGTTGTTGTAGTAATAATAGTAGTAGTAGTACCAATGGTATCTGCAATAGTAGAAGTAGTAGTAGTAATAGTAATAATGATTGTGATAGTAGTAATAGTATTAGTATTAGTAGCAGAAGTAGTAGTAGTGGTAGTAATGGTAGTAGTAGTAGTAGTTTTTTATGTAGTCTGTAGTAGCAGAGATTAGAAGTACATTTACTCATTGAAATACTAAAT
Source organism: Boleophthalmus pectinirostris (assembly GCF_026225935.1). Lineage (NCBI taxonomy): Eukaryota > Metazoa > Chordata > Actinopteri > Gobiiformes > Gobiidae > Boleophthalmus > Boleophthalmus pectinirostris. The sequence goes on along the minus strand of NW_026571299.1, from coordinate 3,133,383 downwards.
AAAATACTACAGTACAAAAATAATAATTCAATTTAAAAAACAAATTATTATGATTCTAAATGTTTTTTTTTTTTTTTTTTTTTTAAATTTTTTTTATGGACTTAACTCCCGTTGGTGTTTCCTCCTGTGACTCGTTCTTTGGTTAAAAATGCACAAAAATCTGAAAGAAAAAGATTCGATTCTTTCAAAAAAAAAATTAGATCCAGATCCGACCGTTTGTTACGTTAAAGCCGCAGTGTGTAACTTTTCTGATGAATGGAGGCTCCGTCAGACGCTTTTCTCCACGGAGATGTTATCGCTTTGTCTGGAAAGTTCCGCAGTACGGCATTAAACCTTCGTCAGGGAACCCCCCGACCGAAAAGTTACGCAGTGCACCTTTAAGGAACAGTTCAAATGTCGTCCTTGTGTAAGTGTGGCAGAGTGGTTAGCCCCTAAATCAGTCCTACTTTTGACCTAGTTTTTTAATTAGACCTCGGTCCGGTCTTGGTTCTGGTCCAGTTGGGTCCGGTCCCACATTCTTGGTCCATCTGGAGTTAGTCCGAGTAATCTAGACCTGGTTCTGGTCCATATTTAGACCCACATTTGGCTCTAGTGATGATAAGTCCGGTTTTAGTCCTGGTTTAGTTCTTGTAGTACTATATGTTCGACCTCCTAAAATAGTCCTGGTTCTGACCTAGATTTTGTCCATATTTAGACTCAAGGGTCCAACTCATAATGAGCCAGGGTGAGTTCTGGGTTAGTCCTGGTTTAGTCTTTGTTTGGTCCTGGTTTAGACCTGGTTTAGTCCTGGTTTAGTCCTGGTTTAGTCCTGGTTTAGACCTGGTTTAGTCCTGGTTTAGTCCTGGTTTTGTCCTGCTTTAGTCCTGGTTTAGTCCTGATTTTGTCCTGGTTTAGTCTTAGTTTAGTCCTGTTTTAGTCCTGGTTTAGTCCTGGTGGTTTAGTCTTGGTTTAGTCCTGGTTTAGACCTGGTGTAGTCCTGGTTTAGACCATGTTTAGACCTGGTTTAGTCCTCGTTTAGTCCTGGTTTAGTCCTGATTTAGTCCTGTTTTAGACCTGGTTTTGTCCTGGTTTAAACCTGGTTTAGACCTGGTTTAGTCCATGTTTAATTCCTGGTTTTGTCCTGGTTTAGTCTTGGTTTTGTCCTGTTTTAGTCCTGGTTTAGTCCTGGTTTAGTCCTGGTTTAGTCCTGGTGGTTTAGTCCTGGTTTAGTCCTGGTTTAGACCTGGTTTAGTCCTGGTTTAGTCCTGGTTTAGACCTGGTTTAGTCCTGGTTTAGTCCTGGTTTAGTCCTGGTTTAGTCCTGGTTTAGACCTGGTTTAGTTTCCTGGTTTAGACCTGGTTTAGTCCTGGTGGTTTAGTCCTGGTTTTAGACCTGGTTTAGTTTTCCTGGTTTTAGTCCTGGTTTAGTCCTGGACCTGGTTTAGACCTGGTTTAGACCTGGTTTAGTCCTGGTTTAGACCTGGTTTAGTCCTGGGACCTGGTTTAGTCCTGGTTTAGAACCTGGTTTAGTCCTGGACCTGGTTTAGTCCTGGTTTAGTCCTGGTTTAGTCCTGGTTTAGTCCTGGTTTAGACCTGGTTTAGTCCTGGTTTAGTCCTGGTTTAGTCCTGGTTTAGACCTGGTTTAGTCCTGGTTTAGTCCTGGTTTAGTCCTGGTTTAGACCTGGTTTAGTCCTGGTTTAGTCCTGGTTTAGACCTGGTTTTAGTCCTGGTTTAGACCTCCTGGTTTAGTCCTGGTTTAGTCCTGGTTTACCTGGTTTAGACCTGGTTTAGTCCTGGTTTACCTGGTTTACCTGGTTTAGTCCTGGTTTAGACCTGGTTCCTGGTTTAGACCTGGTTTATGGTTAGACCTGGTTTAGTCCTGGTTTAGACCTGGTTTACCTGGTTTAGTTTACCTGGTTTAGACCTGGTTTAGTCCTGGTTTAGTCCTGGTTTAGACCTGGTTTAGAGTCCTGGTTTAGTCCTGGTTTTAGAGTCCTGGTTTAGTCCTGGTTTAGTTCTCTGTATTTTATAGGTTTATTGATGAATGAAGGATCCTCCCTCGGAGCCATGCCCCCTCCTCGTGCTGTGTCTCGTGCGCTCCGGTTACGTAACGCCGCCCCACGCGCTCATGTCTCGACCAATCGGCTCGCGCGCAGACCCCGGCCGGCGCACGTGAGCCCGGGGAGTTACGTTACGCACGCCACGCCCGTACCGTATTTCAGAAAGGCGCGTTCGCGGATCCTATGGCGCAATGTACACGGCATGCGCGCGCACGTACGGAACAGCTGCGGGGGTCTTCTTCACGCGCGCGCACGGACGCTCTCACACGCGCGCGCACGCACAGAGGGTATCGGGTTTGAATCGGACGCACGCGACGCTGCCTGCTTTTTTACAACACTTACACTGATTAGATCACTGAAAACACCTAAATATTTTTTTGCGTGACACCGCATCTGCGTGACCCGAATTAAAGGGCTCCCCGAACCGGCGCAGATCGCTCGTGCAAATTGGGTCAACAGCGCAAATCTAACATGAGGGGCGTTAATTTCACGTTAAATTGCACGAAAAATGAATGGTGTTCAGTTGTGTGGAAATGCAATTGAAATAGGCGTGTTTTTTTTTTTTTTTTTTTTTTTTTCTGGTTGAATTTGATTAAAGTAGTAGTAGTAGTAGCAATAGTAGCAGTAATAGTAGAAGTAGCAGTTGTAGTAGTAATGATGGTGATAGTATTAGTAGTAGTAGTAGTAGTAATAGTTTTTTTATGTACAAAAGTAGTAGTAGTAGTAGTAGTAGTAGTAGCAGTAGTAGTAGTAGCAGTAGTAGCAGTAGTAGTAGTAGTAGTAGTAGTAGTAGTAGCAGTAGTAGCAGTAGTAGTAGGAGGTAGTAGTAGTAGTAGTAGTAGTAGTAGCAGTAGTAGCAGTAGTAGCAGTAGTAGCAGTAGTAGCAGTAGTAGTAGTAGTAGTAGCAGTAGTAGTAGCAGTAGTAGCAGTAGCAGTAGTAGTAGTAGCAGTAGTAGTAGTAGTAGTAGTAGTAGCAGTAGTAGTAGTAGTAGCAGTAGCAGTAGTAGTAGTAGCAGTAGTAGTAGTAGTAGTAGTAGTAGTAGTAGTAGTAGTAGCAGTAGTAGTAGTAGTAGTAGTAGTAGTAGCAGTAGTAGTAGTAGTAGTAGTAGTAGTAGCAGTAGTAGTAGTAGTAGTAGTAGTAGTAGTAGTAGCAGTAGTAGTAGTAGTAGTAGTAGTAGTAGTAGTAGTAGCAGCAGCAGTAGTAGTAGTAGTAGTAGTAGTAGTAGCAGTAGTAGCAGTAGTAGTAGTAGTAGCAGTAGTAGTAGTAGTAGCAGTAGTAGTAGTAGCAGCAGTAGTAGTAGTAGTAGTAGTAGTAGCAGCAGCAGTAGTAGTAGTAGTAGTAGTAGTAGTAATCACAGTAGTAGTAGCCTTGTAGTTTTTGTAGTACTAGTCGAAAAAAGAGATTCCAAACGATCTTGTGGTTCAGACAAGAGCAGAAAACACTTTTGGAGGGTCCACCACCCGCTTGTCTCCATGGAGATGTCGTTGCTTTGCCTGAAATGTTCCATAGTATGACTTTAAACACACTCATTTAGCCTTTAATCGTTACAGGAGTTTCTGTTGCGCAAAAATACAGTAATATTTTCTGTGAATAGCGACGCCTCTCCACAGATCTGAGCTGTCATGTGGCGCAGTGAACATTCTAGTCCATCAGAAAAGTTACACAATGCACCTTTAAAAAGCTGTGGGGACAAAAAATTGGGTTTCGAATTTGAAGTTAATGTTAATGAAAGACAAAACGTTTTCTTTTACAAATTATTTTTATTATATTTTTCAATTCGGAACAAAGAAACAAACATTTATTCCTGGAAATCTCAGCACAAAAGGAAGAAAACAAAGAAAATCTGGGGTTTTCAAAGGCTACAAAAGGACGCAGAAGTTTAAATCATTTCATATTGTCACGTCAACGATACTTTCACTCGAGTATAGAGTGTGTACTTTTACTTCAATACAAAACGTAAAAGTACTGCTACTCCTGCTGCTCTGAAAAGTTCCGTTTGTGATGATGTGACTGTTTTCCCGGGTCCACACGCCTGAGCTCTGTTTCTGTTTCTCTGTTTCTGTTTCTGTGTTTCTGTGTTTCTGTGTTTCTGTGCTGAGCTGGAACAGGACGTTTTGTGACACGGTGAAGCGGTGGAGCGATGCGCCACCTACAGGCCGAAGACGGAACAAACTGACACACTGAACTGGATTTGTGCAAACCCAGAGAGAGAGATGAGAGATGGAGGGATTATCACCGATGGAAGGTCAAAAAGTAGAAGTAGTAGTAAAGTTCAGTACCTGAGAAAACAGTTTAGGTATCTGTACTTGACTGGAGTAGATTTTAGAGTGAATACTTTTTTACTTTTACTTCACTACAGAGCAGGTATCTGTACTTTTTCCTCCACTACATTTTTGTATATATTTTTAAAATTATTGTTTAAGGCAGGCATGTCCAAACTATGGCTCGGGGGCCAAATGCGGCCCTCAGACAAATTTTTCTTGACCCTCAGACAACGCTTTTACAATTTTGTCTAATTATTTGCCGATTATTATGGCACTGAAAACTAATGTTGTGCAAAAATATCGATATTATCGTATTGTTTAATTTGATGATACAGTATCGATATCGTGGCCTGCTGTATCGATTTTTTTGGTGTATTTTACTAATTTATTTTGTTACAGCTACAGTTTTGTTGTTGTTTAGTGCAGGCATGTCCAAACTATGGCCCGTGGACCAAACGAGGCCCGAAAACATCTTGGCCCTCAGACTTACAGGTGAATTGGCCCAAATGACCTTGCATCAATTAAAAACTTTTTTTTTTACTGCAAGTTTATTGAAAATCTGCCTTGATAAAGCTCATATTTAATATTTAGTGTGTGGTTTTAAGGATCTTAGCGTGAATAAAGACTGATGACTCAGTCTATGACCCTCGTTCGGCCTCTGCTTCATCTGTGTTCAGATATGTGGCCCTTCATGAAAAAAGTTTGGACAGTTTGGTTTAAGGGTTTATTTTTAGCACGTTCATAAATTGAGCAAACAAAAATATCCAAACTTTTAACACAATTTAAATCAGAAATTTTAGTTAAAATCACTACATTTGTAAGAAAATAAAATATCAAAATTGAAATAGGCACTGAGACTTGGCAAATTGGCACATCAATTTCTTGAAACAGAGGAGTGGGAGCAGCTCAAAAACAAAGAGAAAAATCTTGCAAAATTTGAGATTTATTACGACATACAACGTTTTGGCACTAAACCTTCATCGTGCAAATGTACAATTACTCAACAGTGACTTTCTAAGATGCAAAAGTACTAAAGAATACAGTACTGTAAAAGAAGATGTCATGTTTGTCGATCTCTGCTTCCCGTTTCCCGTCGTGGAGATCAACAACGACTTTCGAAAACACTACAAAAGAAGACGACATGTTTGTTCACAAAACTGCAACGATTTTTGAGGTGAGTCCTTGTAGCAGCAGAACGTCCGGAGCAAATAAAGCAGAGAGAATAAAATATCAAAACTGAAACAGGCACAGAGACTAGGTCCATGTACAATTTGTTCTTTTGAGTTTTAATTAAGAACAAAAAACAGAAGAACAGAAGATTTTGACTTCTATTTCCAATATTTAATTTAAATTTTAAATAACACTGATCAAAAAACAGTCTCTGTGTCTGTTTTAATTTTGATATTTTATTCTCTCTGGTTCATTTGCCCCGGATGTTCTGCTGCGAGAAGAAAATAAAATATCAAAATTGAAATAGGCACGATGACTTTTTATTTTCAGTTGCTGTTATTTGAAATCAACTTAAAATTAAATATTGGAAATCAAGTTTGAAATCTGTTTTTTTGTTTGACACTAAAACGGAATAATAAAATAACTAAATCACTGTTTGCCCATGTGATTTTTGTTTTTCGTTCTTAATTGAAATTCGAATCGTACACGGACTCTTTATAATAACAGTTATTTCTTCTTGTTTTCTGCACTGACAACAGCAAAGGATCATGGTCTATGTAGTTCCTTCTGTTTTTTAGCGATAACTGCACCAAGTTTATTTAAAAATCACTTTAGAATCACCATTAAGCAAAGAGACTTTTTATTCGATAAATCGAAAGGGCCTCTGATGTTATTTTGAGATTTTTGACGATACGATCCCACGATATTTGGGTTTTATCGGTTTTATCGGTCTGATCTCCGTCCGTTTTTCCTCCTCACTCCTCCGTGATTGATTCTGAAAGCGTCGGTGAGATAATCCACATTAACGGACACTTAATCTGTCGTTAGTCGAGAGGTCGAGGGTCAGAGGTCGAGCCCCGGGTCTTAATTAAAAGCGGAGAAAAGTTTGGGGTCAGGAGATTAACGAAGGGCTAATTTAGACTAACGAAGAAAATGGACGTTATGTAAGACGATAATCAATAAAGAGAGAGAGAAGAGGAGAGAAGAGAGGAGAGGAAAAAAATTAATTTCACTCAGGATCAAGAAGTAGCTCTCTCTCTGTAGTAGTAGTAGTAGTAGTAGTAGTAGTATGTTGTTGTAGGAATTCTTAAAGTAGCAGCAGAAGTACTAATAGTAGTGGGGGGGGGGGGGCAGTGAGAGACGGAGAGAAAGAGAGAGACAAAAAGAGAGGGAGGGAGAGAGAGATAGAGACAGAGAGAAAGAGAAGGAGAGAGAGAGGGAGACAGAAAGAGAGAGGGACACAGAGAGAAAGAGAAGGAGAGAGAGAAGGAGACGGAGAGAGAGACAGAGAGGAAGAAAGAGAGAGGGAGACAGAGAGAGAAGGAGAGACAGGGAGACGGAGAGAGAGAAAGAGAGGAAGACAGAGAGAGAAAGAGAAGGAGAGAGAGAAACAGAAAGAGAAGGAGAAAGAGAGAGAGAAAGAGAAAGAAAGAGAGAGGGAGAGAGAGGAGAAAGAGAGAGGGAGACAGAGAAGGAGAGAGAAGAAGAGCGAGAGAGAAGGAGAAAGAGAGAGGGACAGAGAAGGAAAGACAGAGAGAGGGAGACAGAGAAAGAAGGAGAGAGAGGGAGAAAGAGAGAGAGATAGAGAGAAGAAAAGAGAGAAGAGAGAGAGAGGGAGACAGAGAGATTGAGACAGAGAAAGAAAAGGAGAGACAGAGAAGGTGAGACAGAAAGAGGGAGACTCAGAGAGAGAGGGAAAGGGGGAGAGGCAGAGAGAAAGAGAGGGGGTGAGACAGAGAGGAGAGGGAGAGACAGCGAGAGTTAGACAAAGAGGAAGAGAGGCAGAGAGAGGGAGACAGAAAGACTGAGACAGAGAAAGAGAAGGAGAGAGAGAGAGAGAGAGAGAAAGACAGAGAGAAGGTGAAACAGAGAGAGAAGAGAGAGTGAGATTGAGAGAGGGAGAGACAGAGAGGGAGAGAGATATGGAGAGAGTTAGAGAGAGAGAGAGACTTTATTGATCCAGAGGGAAATTCTAGTTTTGCTGCAAAAACATTTCCTCTCATCCTACACTTCATAATTTGTTAAAATCCCAGGATGTGACTTTAAAAACTGACCTAAAAAAAAATTAATAAAAAATAAAAAACCCGAAAACCTTCAAAAACTGCTCAGTGTGTGAGCCACCCAGCCACAAGAGCAGCCAACAACAGCCTAACTGTGATTTATAATTGTTACCTCGAGGAATCTTTACAAAGAAGGTGCGGGAAATGTGCCAGGGATAGTAACAGTAGTAGAAGTAATAGTAGAAGTAATAGTAGAAGTAGTAGTAATAGTAGTAGTAAAAATGTTGTAGTAAAAATGGCTCTTTCTCTTTCTCTCTGTTCTAAATGGTCGTACAGTGTCAGTCTTTGGCTCGTGTCACATTTGGCCGCAGGGTTGGGAGTTCCCCCATCGCTCTCTCACCTGTCTCTTTCACCTGTCTCTTTCACCTGTCTCTTTCACCTGTCTCTTTCACCTGTCTCTTTCACCTGTCTCTTTCACCTGTCTCTTTCACCTGTCCGTCTCGCCCGTCTCTCCGTGCGTCCTCGCTCTCCTCCTCCGTCCTCCGCGCACCTGATCCGTCTCTTTTCTCTCTCGTGTATTGTGGCGCTGACAGAGGAGCGTGACTGAGACCGGCCGAGTCCTGCACACAAAAAACCCCCACAAAACTCGACACTGATACTTTTTAAAGGTACGACACGCCTTCAGTTTGATTTAAAGGTTGTATGGAGGATTTTTTTTGGTTTCAAATTGTCAGTGATAGATTATAAAGATGCAGTAGCCTTGTAATTATGATGACCAAAAAAAAGAGAATAAAAATTCATCAACTCTGGACGTGGTGGGGCTAAACATTTGCCAATAGATAACGACACTGCCTCGTTATCTGTGAGCTGACAGGCTGTCAATCAAACTCCCTACGTTTCTAGTGTAACTGACTTGCCTGCGCCGCCGGTACGTGGTTTACGTACGACTGTCACGCAGTCCACAGACAAGACGCACAGACGCTGTTTACTCCACCAACGCAACAGTTCTTAGCGGCTTTTTTTTGACCTATATCTTCCTCGCAGTTCACACAAAGTTTGTTGCAATGGCGACAAGAATCCAGGAGCAGTTCGCCGCAAAAGAAAGTCCGTTTTTGAGGTCGCTGAAAGAAGAAGACAAGGGGAAAAGCAGCGAAGCCAAACTAAGGTGATTCTTGGAGATTCATTCCAGCGATGGCGCGACTGAAGCAGACGAAGGGTCTAAAGACTGAACCACTGGTCCACAAATTACTCCTGGACAGGAAACTTCTGCTGATTATGAAAACGTACTTTATTTCCAAGAGCTACACAAACGTTTTTCAGGACACGAAAGCGATATCCTATGTCTGAAAACGTCATTTTCAAGGCAAAGAAAGAGTCCGCTTGCTGCTGCGTGTTGTAGTTAGTTCATTCGCACTGAATCTCCGCGCAACCTTCTCTGCACCCCTTTCCTGCTCCTGTCCCCGCTGCCCGATCCACTCTTCCCCCTGCTCCTCACTTCTCCGCGCACGGAATCTCCGCACACCCGCTCCCCTCCTCTCTCCTCTCCTCTCCCCCCGCTCCTCACTTCTCCGTCTTGTCTAACCAACACTGTAGTTAGTTGTTTACAAGTCATGTGCAGCGGCTGTAAACAAACCTGTTTCTGGCGTAACGAGGAGGAGGGAGGAGGTGTTTCTACGTAGGAGCTGTAGGGGAGGGGAGGTGGTTTCACGCATGCGCAACATTTGAAAAAGGACAAACAGTCGCTGGATTTCTCGTTCCTTGGAAAATCCTCTATACAACCTTTAAGGTTCGCAAAATCGACCCTGTGCTTTAAAGAAGATCAATTCAGTCTGTGTTTTTTTTTTCTATACAATCGTCCCTCGCCATATCGCGGTTCACCTTTCGCAGTCTTGCAGTTTTTTTTTTTACAGTGTATGAACTTGCATTGTGTCCTGATTGGCTGAGAGACTGTAGACCACTGTCAATCAATCTCCTCCGCACCAAGTCTCTTGTTCAGTACAGAATGCGTTCAGACGAATTGACATAAATGTTGGATCTGTATTAGAGATGCGCGGATGGGCTATTTTTTCATCCGCAACCGCGACACAAAACTCATCATCCGCCCGCTGTCCATTTGCACCGAAGGTTTTCAAAACCGCACCCGCCGCCATCTGCCGATTGATTTTAGATTTTAGAACAATCACACAGCAAACAAACTAAGGAGCCTCGATAAAAATGCAAACTGTAGCTCATTCATTCCAAAATTCGCTCAGCGTGTTTGTTCACATTCTTATTTGTCTGTAACAACCGCAAACTTACCTGGTTTTCTTTCTAATTAACTGACAACGTTTTCCAACTAGGTTGTTTTTGAACCTTTTTGCCTTTGTGTTGGATGTTGTTACATTCTGAACATTCTGCCATTGCCCGATGTTATTTCAAAGTCATAGCCTCACTCCATCGGTCTTTCTTTAAGTTTTAAATACCCCGAGTGGCAGTCTACGCTATAATGTCTGCGTGTTTTAAAATATAACTGATATCGAAACAAAAAAGAAAACAGCATAACTAAATAAATATGGCCCTATAGCCACTTACGTGTTGGCAAACAGCTGAAATAAATTAGAAATAATAAAATAAACTGCATATAATATGTGCCTCGTAAACCTTAGGCATCAATAACCCGACACAACCTGAACCTTCAGAACATAAAAACGAGGTCAAATGGGCTAATTAAGGACATGACGTACACTTCATACTACAAGCACAGACAATGAGACTCGTCTTTTCAGATGTAGGTAACAATACTAACAATAACTTTTTTTTTTTTTTTTAGTAGTTAAACCGCCACCCGCCCGAATTTAATAAAAATATAATTTTTCGTCACGTCATCCGCCCGACCCGCGGATTAACCGCGGATACCGCGGTTGTAACCGCAATCCGCGCATCTCTAATCTGTATCAGTGGGATTCTGAAGTGTTGTATGTTTGCGAGTTTTCCCCTCGACAAAACTCACAATGTCGACAAAACTTTCTGCACCGACAAAGTCTCCTGCGGTCGCTCCCAAAAGACAGAGGAAGATGTAACCATCGTGCAAAAAGTTGGACTTCTGGACACACTGACAGAAGAGAGAAGTTACACGTCTGCAGCAGAATCCTGCACCGGGTCGGGTTTGGGCAAATAATCGCTGAAACGGGTGGATTTTAACGTTCTGGAATTTTACTGGCGGGTAGTGATTACACACGGGAGGGTCAGGACGAAATCAGGACTACATCCGTGTTTATCTGCGGAGTCATTTGTCTGTGTCTGTTTCCGTACTGTCCCTGAACACACCACAGAGTCACGTCACTCACTTGCTCTTGTTTACGCTCGCAGACATAGATCCATGTGCAACACTGAGATTATATTCTTTTTACAGACAGTCGGTTTGAGTCTGGATTAAAAGGACTCTTTCTCCTACCCTCTCTCTTTCTCTCACTGTTTTTCTCTTCACGTCGCATGCAGACTCGTTTGACTGCAGCTGAAAACAAAAACTTTCAGAAATCTGCTTGTGCATAGGATAGAAAAACTTGCATGTTTGGCTGTAGTTGAGCATAAAATAAATAAACCAGGACTAATCTTGGGCTGGAGAGACGGAGAGAGATAGAAACTGAGTCCCGACACTCAGTCCTGGTTCAGTTCTGGTTTAGTCCTGATTTACACGTGGTTTAGAGCTGTTTTAGTCCTGGTTTAGTCCTTTTTTAGTCCTGGTTTAGTCCTGCTTGCATCAAAACAATCTGAAGAGCCGCTTGAGAGCCAAAAGAGCCAGCTGCTTTTAGTGAGCCGAGCCAAAAGAGCCGGTTCTCCAAAAAAAAAAAACTGGAATACCCGTCACTAGTAGCTAGAATGTGATGCAAAAATGCCATTAGTCCGACTTACTGTCTGTAAATATGACGTAAAGAGTCAGAAGAATAATAAATGTTTCCTAAATAAACTCAATTTAAAATCCACTAGAGCCAAACCTAAGTTTTTTTTGTAATAATTCAAGATTTACAGTGAATTTTTACATCACTGAATATATCGGAGATTACATCGACAGCTCCAACTCCCATTTTATCGGTTTCATATCAACAAAATCCATATCGGTCAAGCCCTAGTTTGAGTAACTCTTTATTATTCGTCTGTTTACATCTCCAAAGCTCCAAATGTTCTGTTCCTCTTTTTAACTCTTTCCCCCTGGACGACGACTAGGAACAGCCCATACATATGTTACTAGGGCTAAACATAGAGCACAACTGCACAAAAGAAAACACACTTCCACGAGTGATTATAAATAAATTTTACACTCATGAACTTAATTGTAACACAGACATATTTGTATCTCTGGAAACTTCAGACTCTGAACTCTTCATTTCTGGATGTTTAAATGTGATTCAACTCATTTACAGGTTTATAACAGCTCACTGAAAATGAGAGTTTACCTGCTCAGGTGCAAACTCGAAAACAAAAAAACTACATTCAGCATTTGATATATACATGTTCTGAGTACTATATTCATAAAAAAAATAAAAAATATACTTTGTCGAAGTATTTAAACAGATTTCATATCACCAGATACAGTAGAGCCAAGTGTGCACCTGTTTTTACCTGTTGTTCACCTGTGTGCACCCAATACATTTTTACCATTTAACTTATTCAACTCATTTAATTTATTCAACTAATTCAGCTTATTATAATATAATAATATAATAATAAAACTCTTCCCCGTCAGTGTGTGTCCAGTATTTGTCATCTTGGTTATTTTCTCGTGTGCAGAGCTCCACATAAGTGTTTTTTCTGTAGTGATTCTGTTATACGTCGCATCTTGGAAAAAAAGACTGAAATATTTTAAAGGACTAACCTGGGCAACATCCAGATTTCAGGGCAATTTTGGTTCATAATCGAGTATAAAGCTCAGATAGTTTGTTGGGACATCGCAGGACTCCACACAGACGCATCAGCTGCATTCTCACCTTCGTAAGTTTCACTCTCTGAAAGTCCGTCGCTGTCGCTGTTTTCCACTTTATAATCAACTTCAACATCATCACTTTAAAATCTATAAAAGTCACTTTCTCTAAACTTATCCTGAAAATACGTCCGCTCCTCATTATTTCTAAAACTGTGCGCCGCAGCGCCGCGATCTTTCCATTGCACATGTTACGTTTTGTGTTTTTTCCGGAAGCTACCATCGTCACTACTTCGATTAACTTCGGAAAAAATCGGCGAAAACATATCCTTGAATCCTATTGGTCAGTCTAGTGTGGGTTGTAGTGGCCCTGACCTATCGCAGCCTCTGTTTAAATGTGAAAAACCGAGCTGTTTCTAAAGGTCGTCAAATCTCGTCTTTAGTGATACGGCGGAGGAGTCAAAAGTCGTCATTAAGGGAACAGGGGGGTCGTCAAATGTCAGTAGTTTTCAATTTAGCGGCTACATTTTACTTTCCGTTCGGCGGAGATTAGAAATTCCAGGTCTGGAACGATGCAAACGACTCTAGTGAAAGTGTTTCGAAGAAGTTTAAAAACACCTTCCTGTATTACCACTTGAACCCGCAGGCCTAAATAAACGTGTGAATGAAACAAACCGCATCTCCAAGTCCGTTTGCGACGAGGAAACGGCGTCGTGACCTCAGAAAATATCAGAAACTAGCGCAACCTTTTGAGAGTCGGATTTTACGTACAATCCAGCTCCAACCGGTACAATGACTACGACTACTACAAGTACTGCTGTATCACTACTACTACTACTGCTGTTACTATCAGGTCAGTGTCAGGTTTGATTTACTTCCTTTCTTCAGGGGTGTGTTGCTCAACGATTATGTAAGTCGCTGTCGGTTTGTGGCTTTTCTGTGGAGTTGAACCCTCGCCTGCCCCAGCTGATAGTGTGAGTTGGTCTAACTGTCTAATGTCACACCTCCGTTCAGTCAGTGTCAGTGTCAGAATTGTTTTTTTTGTTTTTTTTTTTACTTGAAACTGCACTACGTAACATTTCACCTGCTCGTTTCGACGGAGGTGTCGCCGCTCGGCCTGGAATGTTCCGCAGTGTGGCATTAAACAGCGCCACTTTACATTTACGCGTGGTTTTACGGCGCAAAAAATAACCTCGAAAAACAAACAAGCTGATATTCTGGCTGCGAGCGGCAGAGGTGGGACCCGAGTTGTGGTTTCGCGAGTCTCAAGTCTCTGACCTCGAGTCCGAAGTCGAATACAGGCAAAGTCCGAGTCGAGTCTCGAGTCACCGGGTCTTAAGTCCAAGTCCAAGTCGTGTTCATCTCATTTCAAGTCTTTAAACCAAAAAAGTGACAAATACAACTTTGGTTTTTGCATTTTATATGAATTTTAAACTAAATTGTGCTTAAAAAGTCATGGAATATGTACGTATGTACAGTGTTGGGAAGGTGACTTTTAAAATGTAATCCCCTACAGATTACAGATTACATACCCCAAAATGTAGTTTGTAACATAATCCATTAAATTACTTAAAGTGAGTAATGTAATCTGAATACTTTGGATTACTTGATTTGCTGTAGAGAAATGCAAAGACGAGGAAATCGTAACATAAGAAGTTTTGTCTGTTAAAAGAAAATTAAAAGTCCAGACTTTACTTAAACAAATAAAAAATATTACTGATAGAAGAAGAAGAAACACGTCCACACAGCAGGATTTAGTCCTGTTAAATCCTGTTTTAGTCCTGGTTTAGACCTGGTTTTAGTCCTGGTTTTAGTCCTGGTTTAGTCCTGGTTTTAGATCTAGTTTAGACCTAGTTTAGACCTGGTTTTAGTCCTGGTTTAGTCCTGGTTTACCTGGTTTAAACCTGGTTTAGACCTGGTTTAGTCCTGGTTTAGTCCTGGTTTAGACCTGGTTTTAGTCCTGGTTTAGTCCTGGTTTAGTCCTGGTTTAGACCTGGTTTAGTCCTGGTTTAGTTTTAGTCCTGGTTTAGTTTAGTCCTGGTTTAGACCTGGTTTTAGTCCTGGTTTAGACCTGGTTTAGTCCTGGTTTGGTTTAACCTGGTTTAGACCTGGTTTTAGTCCTGGTTTAGTCCTGGTTTAGTCCTGGTTTAGACCTGGTTTAGTCCTGGTTTAGACCTGGTTTAGACCTGGTTTAGTCCTGGTTTAGACCTGGTTTAGACCTGGTTTAGACCTGGTTTAGACCTGGTTTAGACCTGGTTTAATTTCCGGCAATGAGTGGAATTACTGAAACAAAAAAAAACAAAACAAAAAAAAGGGGGGGGATACAGACCAAAATGTGAAAACAGGAAAATCCCTCTGTGTAATCCATTTATTTCAACAAAGTAACTGTAATCCAATTACCATCACTGAAACAGTAACTGTAACTGAATACAGTTACTCATAATTTGTACTCTGATTACTTAACTCTGGTACATGTAATCTGTTACTCCCCAACACTGTGTATATATGAGTATTTATATAAAAGTGATTTTTTTCTTTTTTAATTGTCTTGACAAGATCTTAGGCGACGTTCAGACTGCAGGACTTAACGCTCAATTCAGATTTTTTTGTTTTGTGTGAAATCCGATGTTTTTTCGAGGTCGTTCACATTCCCGATTAAATGTGACTTGTATGTGACTCCAGTGTGAACATTAAAAGTGTCCCACATGTGACACTGGAGACACGACGTACATTTTTGTGGATGACGTTTTTCCTTTCGGCTCAGCTCCTCTTCACCACAACGACCACGATACAGCGACCGCATCACCGCCGATAAGACGAACAAACAACAAACCCCCAAAAACTCACCACAACAACAAAAACAAACAATAAAAGAAGAATAAATACATAAAAAGAAGGGTGGCTGGTTTAGACCTGTTTCAGTCTTGTTTTAGACCTGGTTTTAGATCTTGTTTAGATCTAGTTTAGACCTGGTTTTAGTCCTGGTTTTAGTCCTGGTTTAGTCCTGGTTTAGACCTGGTTTAGTCCTGGTTTAGTCCTGGTTTAGACCTGGTTTTAGTCCTGGTTTAGTCCTGGTTTAGACCTGGTTTAGTCCTGGTTTTAGTCCTGGTTTAGACCTGGTTTAGTCCTGGTTTAGTCCTGGTTTAGACCTGGTTTTAGTCCTGGTTTAGTCCTGGTTTAAACTGGGTTTAGACCTGGTTTTAGTCCCGGTTTAGACCTGGTTTTAGTCCCGGTTTAGTCCTGGTTTAGACCTGGTTTAGTCCCTGGTTTAGACCTGGTTTAGTCCTGGTTTAGTCCTGGTTTTAGTCCTGGTTTAGACCTGGTTTAGACCTGGTTTAGACCTGGTTTAGACCTGGTTTAGACCTGGTTTAGTCCTGGTTTAGACCTGGTTTAGTCCTGGTTTAGACCTGGTTTAGATCTAGTTTTAGTCCTGGTTTAGACCTGGTTTAGTCCTGGTTTAGACCTGGTTAGACCTGGTTTTAGTTTACCTGGTTTAGTCCTGGTTTAGTCCTGGTTTAGACCTGGTTTAGACCTGGTTTAGACCTGGTTTTAGTCCTGGTTTAGACCTGGTTTAATTTCCGGCAATGAGTGGAATTAACACCACAAAACCCCAAAAAACTCAAAACAACAACAAAAACAAACAATAAAAGAAGAATAAATAAATAAAAAGAAGGGGAGTTTCTCAGTTTTCATGTGTGTATTTACATTTAAAAACTCTCAAATCAATCTTCTTCTTCTTATAAATGAATATCAGACGGGCCCATGTGATGCTTTTTGCCCCGGACCCTCACATTTCTGTCGACGGGCCTGACTTTGTACTTTAGTTTAATTTAAATAAAGACGCATTTGTTGGCCTGTGTATTTTTTCCTCTGGGTCGACTTAGTCAGAGCGGGAAGAGGAACTAAAACTTTGACTTTGGACAAATCGTGGCAGAGGTTTAAGTCGCCGTGTGCAGCTTCTGGTCTTTTTTACAGACCTCAAATATGAATAATATGGTGAAAAAAAACACACTTCCTTTAACAAAACAGAAGTTCAAACGTCGCATAAAGTCTCTGACACTGAGGCTACGACAGGTCAGAGCTGAAAACGACAAACAGTTTTAATCCGTGTGTCGTTCGTTCGTTTGTTTTTCAAAATAAAACCAAAAATAAGAAAATGAAAAAACAACTATTTTCTTCATTATTTGTCTCCAAAACCAAAATGAAAAAACAGATAATGATTCGTTTTTTCAGGTTTTCGATTTTGTGTTTAAATGAAAAATGGAAAAAACGGATAACGACCGTTTCCCGTTTACGTGACGTCTGAACCAGGACTGATCCAGGTCCGGGACCAGAGCGGGACTGAGACCGAGACCAGATCGAGACCAGACCAGGACCAGACTGGGACCAGACTAGGATCAGACCGGGACTGAGGCCGGGACTGAGATTGGGATCAGAGCAGGATTGAGACCGAGACCAGATCGGGACCAGACTGGGACTGAGACCGAGACCAGGCCGGGACCAGACAAGGACTGAGACCAAGACCAGGCTGGACCAGACACCAGACCGGGACCAGACTGGGACTGAGACTGAGACCAGGCCAGGACCAGACCTGAGACCAGACCAGGCTGGGACCACCACGGGACCAGACTGGGACTGAGACCGAGACCAGGCCAGGACCAGACCGGGACTGAGACCAAGACCAGGCTGGGACCACACCGGGACCAGACTGGGACTGAGACTGAGACCAGGCCGGGACCAGACCGGGACTGAGACTGAGACCGAGACCAGGACCAGGACCAGACAGACTGGACTGAGACTGAGACCAGACCAGGGACCAGACCAGACCAGACTGGGACTGAGACCGGACTGAGACTGAGACCAGACCAAGACCAGGCCGGACCAGACCAGACGGAGACTGAGACCAGCCGGACCGGGACTGAGACCAAGACCAGGCTGGGACCACACCGGGACCAGACTGGGACTGAGACTGAGACTGAGACTGAAACCGAGACTCAGGCCGGGACCAGATCGGGACCAGACTGGGACTGAGACCGGGACTGAGACTGAGACCGAGACTCAGGCCGGGACCAGATCGGGACCAGACTGGGACTGAGACCGGGACTGAGACCGAGATTGAGACTGAGAGTCAGACCAAGACCAGGCCGGGACCAGACCAGAGGCTCAGAGCCCACGTCAGGGCCAGAGCTCGAAGCTGAGGCTCGGAGTCAAAGCTCGGAGTCCGATCTGGTCCCGCTGTGGTCTCGGTCTGGTCCCGGACCTGGATCAGTCCTGGTTCAGTCCGTACGTGGTGCAAAAGCCCGACATCGCAATCACAGAAGTCACGTAAACGGGAAACGGCCGTTATCCATTTTTTTCGTCCTTCATTTAAACACAAAATCGAAAACTGAAAAAACTAATATTTTTTTTCATTTTAGTTTTGGAGACAAATAATGAAGAAAATTGTTGTTTTTTTCATTTATTTTTGGTTTTACATTTAAAAAAAACAAATGAACGAATGACACACGGATTTGTTTTAAATGAACTGTTGTGTTTTTCAAGTTTTTTAAAACAGTAAAAATCATGTACAGCGTTTTTAAAGTATAAACTCCTGCAAACCCAAACGCTCTTCACCAGACGAAGTACCTCATGTAGTAATATCTGCAGTATCTTTGCAGTCAGGTCGTAGTATTTGTGGAGAATAGAGGAGACGCGTCCTGCTCTTTCCTGGTCTTATCACGCAGGCCTCGCTTCCTGTTTGACTTTATCTCCACACAATCCCATTAAAGCCAGTATCTGTGTCTGCAGAGTCCAGACTGCAGCCTGGAGGAGCCCCGCCCCCCTCCAGACTGCAGCCTGGAGGAGCCCCGCCCCCCTCCAGACTGCAGCCTGGAGGAGCCCCGCCCCCCACCAAACCCTGCACGAGGCGGAGAGACAGAGACGGGTTTGTGACGGACGTTTGGTTTACTGGATTGTTCGGAGAATAAGTCGCACCGGCCAAAAAATGTGTAATGAAGAAGAAAAAAACATGCGCCGTATTTTCCGAACTGTTAGGAGCTCTGGATTATAAGACGCACTGTCGTTAAATGGTCTATTTTTGAACTTTTCTTCACAAATAAACTGCACCGGACTTTAAACGAAACACAACAGTCGGATGGAAACATGACACGACTATTACAGCGTTTTAACTCTCACCAAAACTAACTGAACTAACTGTGAAGATGCTTATGCTATATGGACTGAACCAGGACTCAACCAGGTCTAAACTAAACCAGGTCTAAACCAGGTCTAAACCAGGACTAAACCAGGTCTAAACCAGGACTAAACCAGGACTAAACCAGGTCTAAACCAGGACTAAACCAGGACTAAACCAGGTCTAAACCAGGTCTAAACCAGGTCTAAACCAGGATTAAACCAGGACTAAACCAGAGCTGAACCAAAACTGAACCAGGACTAAACCATAACTGAACCAGGTCTAAACCAGGACTAAACCAAGTCTAAACCAGGACTGAACCAGGATTAAACCAGGTCTAAACCAGTCTAAACCAGGATTAAACCAGGACTAAACCAGGTCTAAACCAGGTCTAAACCAGGACTAAACCAGGACTAAACCAAGTCTAAACCAGGACTGAACCAGGACTAAACCAGAACAAAACCAGAGCTGAACCAAAACTGAACTAGGTCTAAACCAGAACTGAACCAAGAGTAAACCAGGACTAAACCATAACTGAACCAGGTCTAAACCAGGACTAAACCAAGTCTAAACCAGGACTGAACCAGGATTAAACCAGGTCTAAACCAGGATTAAACCAGGACTAAACCAGGTCTAAACCAGGACTAAACCAAGTCTAAACCAGGACTGAACCAGGATTAAACCAGGATTAAACCAGAACAAAACCAGAGCTGAACCAAAACTGAACTAGGTCTAAACCAGAACTGAACCAAGAGTAAACCAGGACTAAACCATAACTGAACCAGGTCTAAACTAGGTCTAAACCAGGACTAAACTAGGATTAAACTGGGACTAAACCAGAGCTGAACCAGGTCTAAACCGGAACTGAATCAGGACTAAACCATAATTAAATCAGGACTGAACCAAGACTAAACCATGTCTAAATCAGGTCTAAACCAGGACCAAACCGAGGACCAAACCAGGACTAATCTTGGACTAGAACTTGGAATCTAGAACCGCCCCTGAGAGAACCCCAGAGCGCGATCGGGCGTCAGCTGCTCTTCGCCCCGTGGAGTGTGGAGTTCTGCGTCGGTCCTGTCGCCCGCGGTCACCTGACGGTCACCTGACGGTCACCTGACGGTCACCTGACGGTCACCTGACGGTCACCTGACGGTCACCTGACGGTCACCTGACGGTCACCTGACGGTCACCTGACGGTCTACACGGGCGCGTCTCCGGTGTTTCACTGCTGCTGATTTCGCTGTGATTTTACTGAATCTGTATGAAGAAAAACCCACCACTTCAATCCAGGTTAAAAAAGCTTTGTTGACGCACATTTGTACCACTTTTTTCCCTGTAACGCCACATTACTGTGTTACAACAAAAAGAAACACATTACAGTAATTCAGTAATTACTTTTTATTTATAATCCTTAACTCTTGCTCTGCTCTAGCTCCTCTCGCTCTGATTGGTCAAAGTGGTCATGTGATATGTGAGACCGCGCTCCTTGAGCTTTGGCTTGCGTCCATGTTTAGACCCCGGGGTTTGGGCTCGGCTCAGACGGTCCCCGGTGCAGCTGCGGCTCAGTGTGGGACCAGTCGTACTGAGACACTCACACGAGGACCAGAGCTCTGAAAACACGTTCACTCCACAACTATTTATTTATGAAGGCAAAAGGTCACTGAACTGATCTAAAGCTCCGCCGCACCTCCACCTGCTCCACTGGACCTCACCTGTGGACCTCACCTGTGGACCTCACCTCTGGACCTCACCTGTGGACCTCACCTCTGGACCTCACCTGTGGACCTCACCTCTGGACCTCACCTCTGGACCTCACCTGTGACCTCACCACTGGACCTCACCTGGACCTCACCTGTGGACCTCACCTGTGGACCTCACCTGTGGACCTCACCTGTGGACCTCACCTCTGGACCTCACCTCTGGACCTCACCTGTGGACCTCACCTCTGGACCTCACCTGTGGACCTCACCACTGGACCTCACCTGTGGACCTCACCTGTGGACCTCACCTCTGAACCTCACCTGTGGACTTCACCTGTGGACCTCACCTCTGAACCTCACCTGTGGACCTCACCTCTGGACCTCACCTGTGGACCTCACCTCTGGACCTCACCTGTGGACCTCTGGACCTCACCTGTGGCCTCACCTGGACCTCACCTCACTCTGTGACCTCACCTGGACCTCACCTTGGACCTCACCTGTGGACCTCACCTGTGGACCTCACCTGTGGACCTCACCTGTGGACCTCACCTGTGGACCTCACCTCTTTACTGCTCGTGTGCCGTCTGAGCCCCTCTGTTACTTTTAATTATATTCACAGACACCAGACGGAGCTGCAGTCTGAACCCGGATGCACCATTTCAAAATTCACAAATGTTTTATTTCTCAATTGTGCGTTTTTAGAGCAAGACTTGGGGTTGTCCCCAGTGTCTGAGTGAATTTTAGGAGGAACAAACCAGACTCAGCAGACAAAAACAACTACAAATATAATGAAACCACAATAAGTCATGACTTAGTTTATTATCTTCATTTAAAAAAAGACACATTTGAGACAGAATATTTTCCTCTGTGTCGACTTAGTCAGAGTGAGAAGAGGAACTAAAAGTTTGACTCAAGTAAGAGGCGAGTTCTGTTACACTGTACAGTTCATGACTCAAGTAGGAGTAAAGTCAACTACACTTTTATATAATCACTTTAAACGGCTGTTTTCATATTTTCTTTGGAGGTCTGCAGCATCTGTCGACAAAGTAAAGGGCGGAGACAATCTGAATCTAAAATACAAAACATCTGTCGCGTTCTCTCACATTTCTTCTTTGTTACATAATTCCATATGCAGTGTCTGGGGTCATATGTTTGGTCCAAGCTGTGTCCAAACTGTAGCTCTAAATACCTCGAAAAAACAGGCTGTGGCCTCTCCACAGATCTGACCTGTGACTTGGTCTGGTCTCCATGAAGGTGAAAGCTTTAATGCCACACTGTGTACTCCATTTGATGGACCCTGCACCAGAAAAGTTACACAATGCACCTTTAAAGCCCACAGCCCTATAGCAGTAGAAGCAGAAGCAAAAGCAATTCTAGCACACGCTGTGGTGATGCTAGTGGGAGGCCTGGTTGTGTCTTGCCTGAGCAGCCCCAGTCCTTTGTACGTTCTGTTAGAATTCAGAAGAGTTGGAACTCAAACCACAGAGTGAAAAACCTCTGTCCAAACGTGAGATGGTCCAACCACAGACGCTTATTTGTATCTCGTCTCTTGCAAATGCAGAAAACATCTGCTCTTGAAAATCCTCATAATAAAAAAAAATATAAAATCATGATTGCATTTAAACAGTGCCTTTTAAGACGCCCAAAGCGCTTTAGACCATTGTTCATTCAGTCTGTGTTACTAAGTTACTTGTTAGTTGCCACAGATGAGGCTGCCAATCTGCGCCATGGGCCCCTCCAACCACCGTCACTCAGGAAGACTCCACTTTCTTACTAGGCAATGTGGGTTAAGTGAAGTCTTGTCTAAGGATACAATTTGCCACTGGCGGCTCGCTGTGTCTCCTGGTGGTCCCAGTGTCTCCCATCTCCTACCCAGGCCCGGCCCTGCTGAGCTTCAGAGACGTGACGGGATCAGGCTTTGACAGACGGGAACGGCCACGTTAATAGACCAGGAGTCTCCAACCTGTAGCTCTCCACCCCCTTCCAAGTAGCTCACCAAAGGGATTTCTGAATTCTATGTATGTTGGATTATAAGTCAAATTGATTTGACTTGATTACCGTATTTTTCAGACTATAAGTCCCTCTGGAGTATAACTGCACCAGCCAAAAAATGTGTAATGAAGTAGAAAATGAACATATCACAACAAGTCGCAATGGACTATAAGTTGCACTTTTTGGGGGAAATTTATTTTATAAAATCAGGGACCAGGAACTGACATTTTAACTCGAAAGACAAGTTCTAGTAATAACGATAGAATAAAGAACAACATGCTGAACAGGTGTTAATATGTTAACGTAACATATTAACAGTTATTCAGATAATTATAACAGAAACACCAGAGCATAAGTTTACCAAACTCTCCTTCTCACTCCAAATCACTAAATGCATTCAATTCTTCATCTTCAGTGTCACATCTGAGCAACTCTGTGCAACTTCGGTTGTCACTGAAGGCCATTCTTTGTCCAAGCTGTGTTCTCCATCACTGCTTAAGTTTCTCTTTCACTCCAAACTTTCTTTCTGCTGCTCGATTACAGTTTTCTGCTGCAGATTTCACGACTTGCAGCAGGACAGAGGCTTTTTCTGGAGACATGCGCAGAAAACTGACACACAAGTCTAGAGCTTCTCGCAGCTGTCAATCTGAAAAGTTTAATATATAAGTCTCAGGAAACTTAAAAAAACCATGAAAAAAAGTGTGACTTATGGTCCAAAAAATACGGTAATTACCATTGTAAATGTATTTTCTTCATGCTTAACTTAACCCACCCATAAATGTAAAATGGATCATGTTAATAAGCATCTGTCTGTTCACTGTCTAAGGCACAGGTGTCAAACACGGGGACCAGATCCGGCCCTCCAAGACCTTTAATCTGGCCCTCGGCTGATTTTCTACAATTATATTTTCTTTTAAAATATTGTGGTGTTTATCACAGCAGCGTCTCCACGTCTCTGTACGTGGCCCCTCCCACCAGAGCAGCACAGACTTGTCTCTTTCCAAACGCTCTTGAGGATTGATGTTTCATGAAAAATGTTGTGTGCTTCCCCCCCAAAAATTGACTATTTACATACATGTTAAAACACAACATTTTCGTTTCAGGTTGTTCATAATATTATATTTTGTAAAAGAAAGAGTCCATCAATTAAAACAGATTTCTGTAATAGATTTGTGTTTCTCTGCACAAATATTTGAACTTTATTTTGGGGTTTATATGACATGAGTTTTCTGATCCCACCCCTTTGGATCTAAGGCTTCCCGTGGCTCTTACATTTACTCCGTTTCTTTGCAAATCCTGAAATCCGTGGCTCTCTGGCATTTTTGTTTTGTAAAAGTATCTCACTGGAGGAAAAAGGTTGGAGACTCCTGTAATAGAATAATGTTAAACCCTAATGGACACACATCAATAATCATTCTAATGTCTCCAAACGTAATTATATGTATTTATTTAGTTTCTCAGAGGATAAACGTGGAGCGGGCGTTGGCTTTTATGTGACTTGGTTCCGCGTCTGGCCCCGAGCTGCTGCTGATCTGTATCGAGTATTTGTGGTGTCAGTTTTGTGAATGAGCTGTGTCGGACGGGAAACGCTCATTCACAGGAAGTACTATCGTGACTTCCTGTTTTTTTTTGGATTAAATTAGACGCTGCCTTTCACAATACGGTCCGGGTCGCACATGTGATCTGGTCTGTTAGTACTCCGTGTACTCTGTGATCCGCTGCAGTAAAAGTACACGGACATGACGCCCACTAAAGACCATGTGTTCCTCTTAACTCACTTTAACTCTCTCAGTCTCAAATGAAGTTTTAGTATCAGGAAAAATCTGATATTTGGGGAAAATGATCACATGGGGTAGTGACTTTGCATTGGCATTGGCTCGGTGTGGTAACTTAACACTGAAGACTGAAAATGAACTTTATTTGTATACCGTTTTTCATAACAATGAAAACAAAAAGCACAGTGTAACAGTGTTTCCTACGGAGGCCGAGAGGGTCACAACAAACGCAAACGCCGCAACAAATACAAATGCAACAACACAACAAAAAGCCACAACGGAAGTGACCGCGGGACTCGATTTTAACGCAAACGCCGCAACAAATACAAACGCCACAACACAAACGCAAATGCCACAACACATTAAAAAGCCACAACACATTAAAAAGCCACAACACATTAAAAAGCCACAACGGAAGTGACCGCGGGACTCTATTTTCCGACGGACCGATCAAGCGTCAAGTGAAGAAGAAGAACTACAACGTGAAAAGTAAAGGAACGGAGAAGTTGGAAACGTAAGTAAAAGTAATTTATTGTTTTATCATTATTTTTTTCTCCCATAATTCCACTCATTGCCGGACACTAAATCAGGTCTAAACCAGGTCTAAACCAGGTCTAAAAACCAGGTCTAAAACCAGGTCTAAACTAAACCAGGTCTAAACCAGGTCTAAACCAGGTCTAAACCAGGTCTAAAACCAAAACCAGGTCTAAAACCAGGTCTAAACCAGGTCTAAACCAGGTCTAAACCAGGTCTAAACCAGGTCTAAAACCAGGTCTAAACCAGGTCTAAACCAGGTCCTAAACCAGGTCTAAACCAGGTCTAAACCAGGTCTAAACCAGGTCTAAACCAGGTCTAAACCAGGTCCAAACCAGGTCTAAACCAGGTCTAAACCAGGTCTAAACCAGGTCTAAACCTGGTCTAAACTATGTGTCAAACAGGATTTAACAGGACTATGCTGTGTGGACGTGTTTCCTCGTTTTCTATCAATAATATTTTTAATTTGTTTAAGTAAAGTCTGGGCATCTTATGTTACGATTTCCTCGTCTTTGCTTCTCTACAGCAAATCAAGTAATCCAAAGTATTCAGATTACATTACTCACTTTAAGTAATTTAAGTTAGTTACAAACTACATTTTGGTGTGTGTAATCTGTAATCTGTAGGGGATTACATTTTAAAAGTAAACTTCCCAACACTGGTGTTTGATGGAGCTTAAGAAAGTGAACGTCCACATTAGGGATGGGCATTCGAGGAAATTTTATTAATCGATCATCGGGAGAATTAACGATAGATTTTTGATTAATGATTAATGTTTTTATATAAGTATCATCATTATTACTATTACTAATCTGCATAAATAAACTCAACTTTACAACATATAAACATAACGACTCTAGAGCCACATCAGCTGTTTGACATTATAATGTGTTTAATTCAGCTTTGTTCAACTCACAGAAACAAAACTTCAAACCTCATGGATGATTTGCATAAACTAAGCAGAGAGAAAAAAAAAAAGATCTTGTGTCGCTGATGTGGTTCAGCTTCTGTCGGACTAAAGGACAAGACTCAGTGGAATATGAGTGTTCTCTCTGTGACAGGGGGGGTTGACAGTGTTGGGAAAGTTACTTCTAAAATGTAATCCCCTACAGATTACAGATTACACACCCCAAAATGTAGTTTGTAACGTAATCCATTAAATGACTTAAAGTGAGTAATGTAATCTGATTACTTTGGATTACTTGATTTGCTGTAGAGAAACAAAGACGAGGAAAATCGTAACATAAGAATGTTTTGTCTGATAAAAGAAAATTAAAAGTCCAGACTTTACTTAAACAAATTAAAAATATTATTAATAGAAGATGAAGAAAACACGTCCACACAGCAGGATTTAGTCCAGTTAAATCCTGTTTTAGTCCTGGTTTAGACCTGGTTTTGTGTCCAGCAATGAGTGGAATTACCGAAAAAAAAAAAAGAAAAAAAAAGGGGGATTTAGCCCAAAATGTGAAAACAGGAAAATACCCTGTGTAATCCATTTATTTTCAACAAAGTAACTGTAATCCAATTACCATCACTGAAACAGTAACTGTAACTGAATACAGTTACTCATCATTTGTACTCTGATTACATAACTCCGGTACATGTAATCTGTTACTCCTCAACACTGGATGTTCTGCTGATGTTGAGTCTGTTCTGTGTTTGTGTCACGATGTTTTCAGAGATCAGACGTGTGCAGGTTTATCAAAAATTACAATTCTTTGCGGGAGCGAGTAGAGCAGGACTGTGTCCCAACAACACATAAAAACAGATTTTATAATAAGGCAACTCGCGTTCAGTAAAGTCAAAGATTAAAAATGAGATTAATGTGATTAAAAAACATAACGCGCTAAATATGACTAATTAATCATTAATTCATCGCAATTAACGTGATAATTTGACACCCCTAACTTCTACTCTTCTAAAACTAATCTGATTACTACTCTCGTTATTTATTTCAGAAGTAATTTGATACTGATTTCTATAAATGACTTAAAAAAAGGAAACATAAAAAGTGTAATTTCTTCACACCAATGACGCCTCATTTAACACAACACATTTGTAGAGTTTAGGTTCTGACGTCCTGTGCTCCAGTTTCTATCTGAACTGTGAAACACTCACACGTTTGGCAGGAAACTTAAGATAAGATAAGATAATCCTTTATTGTGTCTCATGGGAGAAATTTGTCTGAGTGAGGACGGGGGGATCACCAGCTTCAACACAAAGACGAGACAACAGGACAACAACAAAAGCACCGTAAAACCTCCACCACAAAACAGAAATAAAACACCTCAGCACGAGTGACTCACCAACAGAAACTTTAAATCACAGACAAAAGCCCTTCAGTCTTGTTTTCTTTTTATAAATATGAGGAACTAAGTCACTAGTCAATTTTCTATTGTAACTTACAATTCCATTACTACATTACTAAAAGTCTTCATTTCTTTGTACCTCTACTGCCCCCTGCTGTCCCCAGAGTGTTTGTGTTCATGTCTCTGCCCAGTCGCTCACTTCTTTTGTTCCTTCAGGTCGTCTGAGTTGACCAGCTTCACCTCCAGTCTCACGTTTAATCTTTACTGTGGAACTTTCTAGACAAAGCAAAAGCATTTTCATGAAGCCGAGCAGGTGACGGGACCCTCACAGACCTGTTCCTCTTGTGTATATATTTGTATATTGAAGCATTTGCATAAACACAGTGACTTGGAGTGACCTGGTGTGACCTGGTGTGACTCGGGGCTCAGGACACAGCTGATGTTTTTTCTTATAGAATCATAAACAAACCGTCAGTCTGTACTGTTCAGTCAAGTGTGTTTACATCCTCACGCCGACGACGCACAGATGCAGGTCAAAGAGTCTCACTGTGTCCCTGAGTGATCTTCAAGTCTCTCATTTATAATTAGTTAATATCTGCTGTAAATATAAATTATAGTTTTACAATGATCAGGAAAGAAATGAGTTTGTGAAGAAAAGTTGAAAAAAATATGTTGAAAATTACAATGAAGCTGAGAGTTCTACACTGATGATGAGAGAATTCTGTCCAAAAGTTCAGCACAATTTACACACAGGAATCACTTTTTTGTGATTTCAACAAAATAAAAGGGTTTTCTTGTTTTTTTTTTTTTTTTTAATAAATCAAATGTAATTAAAATAATTTCTGGATTACTTTAGAGCAGTTTTGGCTCAACATGTGTTGTGGTTCCTACAGTTACGGAATTTCCTAGTGTGAATTAATCCGTGTGTCATTTGTTCATTCATTTTTCAATATAAAACCAAAAATAAGAAAACGAAAAAACAACAGTTTTCTTCATTATTTGTCTCCAAAACTAAAATGAAAAAACAGATAACGATTCGTTTTTTAAAGTTTTCGAATTTGTGTTTAAATGAAAAATGGAAAAAACAGATAACGGCCGTTTCCCGTTTACGTGACTTCAGTGACTGCGATGCCAAACTGAACCAGGACTGATCCAGGTCCAAGACCAGACCAGGACCAGACCAGGACCAGAGTGGGACTGAGACCGGGACAGACCGGGACCAGACCGGAGGCTCAGAGCCCAGGGCAGTGCTGGAGCTCGAAGCTGAGACTCGGACCCCGCGGAGGCTCAGAGTCAAAGCTTGGAGTTCGCCCTGGTCCCGCTCTGGTCCCGGACCTGGATCAGTCCTGGTTCAGTCCGTACGCGGTGCAAAAGTTTGGACATCGCAGTCACGAAGTCACGTAAACGGGAAACGGCCGTTATCCGTTTTTTCCATTTTTCATTTAAACACAAAATCGAAAACTGAAAAAACAAATCATTATCTGTTTTTTTCATTTTGGTTTTGGAGACAAATAATGAAGAAAACTGTTGTTTTTTTCGTTTTCTTATTTTTGGTTTTATATTGAAAAATGAATGAACGAATCATACACGGATTTGAATTCCAACCAGGAAATAAAATTTTAAACAAATAAAAGGCTAAATTGGGAACAGAAAAGAGTTTTGGTGAAATGTGTGGTCCAGGGGAGGCCACACTTTTTCAGCACGTAAGCTACTTATAAAATGACCAGGTCAAAATGATCGACCTACTACAAAACAAACTGAGCTTAAATACACTCACAAACCACAAACACACAACCAGTGACGGGAAGGTGACTTTTAAAATGTATTCCCCTACAGATTACAGATTACATACCCAAAATGTAGTTTGTTTAATCCATTAAATTACTGAAAGTGAGTAATGTAATCTGAATATTTTGGATTAGTTGATATTGTTGTGTTTTTACTACATGAATGTAACAACCACATCCTGAAAATTCTTGTTTGTTTTCTTCAAATTGTCTGTTGAGTCCAAGTCTCCATGAACAGATTTTTGTTTTACTGTAGAGAAACAGAGACGAGGATTTTGATATAAGATGTTTTGTTTGCTTAAAGACAATAAAAAGCTCAGACTTTACTTAACCAGATTAAAATATTATTGATCAAGAAATGATTTTTATATGAGACACTGCTGCTTTAAATTATGTTCACCTGGTTTACTGTGAACATAAGTTTAGTCATTTATTGGTTTAGTCCTGGTTTAGTCCTGGTTTTAGTTTAGACCTGGTTTAGTCCTGGTTTAGTTTAGTCCTGGTTTAGACCTGGTTTAGTTCTGGTTTAGTTTAGTCCTAGTTTAGTCCTGGTTTAGTCCTAGTCCTTTTAGTCCTGGTTTAGTCCTGGTTTTAGTCCTTGGTTTATTTCCTGGTTTAGACCTGGTTTAGTTCCTGGTTTAGTCCTGTTTACCTGGTTTAGTCCTGGTTTAGTCCTGACCTGGTTTGTCCTGGTTTAGTCCTGGTTTAGTCCTGGTTTTAGACCTGGTTTAGTCCTGGTTTAGCCCAAAATGTGAAAACAGGAAAATCCCGCTGTGTAATTCATTTATTTCAACAAAGTAACTGTAATCCAATTATCACTCACTGAAACAGTAACTGTAACTGAATACAGTTACTCATAATTTGTACTCTGATTACATAACTCCAGTACATGTAATCTGTTACTCCCCAACACTGAACTCAACAGACAGAACACAGAAGAGACAAACCACCACATCACAGGAAACACAAAAAAACTGAACCACACTGAGGCTCAACACTGCCCTCTGGTGGTGTTTTACTAAACTGTCCTCTCCTTGTTCCTTCTTCACTTCCCTGATCAATAGTTAAAGTTATATAGACACATTTGAATATACAAATTAATATTAATGAAGTTAATAAAAAATATATATATATAATACAATTTATTAAAAGAAAAAAAAGAATAGAATGACATCCAGATGAAGTAGGTTCATGACGATGTTTTTATCCAAGTCATTTTGGATTTTTTCTTCAGCCAAAATTTGTAACAGGGCATCAGTTTCTCAGCACTCGTTTCATTAAATCTTTCCTCTTTTTTTTTTTTTTTTTTTGTTAATTAAAGGTTGTATGGAGGATTTTTTTGTTGTTTCAAATTCTCAATGAAAGTTTAAAAAAACCATTACAGAGAAGCAGAAGCGATGACCAAAAAAAAAAAAAAAGAATGAAAATCTATCAACTGTGGATGTGTTGAGGCCAGATAAACATCAGCCAATAGAAAGCGAGGCTCCCTCTTTATCTATTGGCTGTCAGGTTGTCACTCAAACTCCCTACGTTTCTAGTGTAACTGACTCGTCGGCGCGCGGGGATTACGTGGTTTATGCGGCGGTTCTTAGAGGCTTTTTCAAACTGTCGCTCCCTCACATTTCGCACAAAGTTTGTTGCGATGTCGGACGAGAATCCACGACCAGTTCGCCGCAAAAGAAAGTCGGTTTTTTGAAGTCTCTGAAAGAAGAAGAGAAGTGGAAAAGGAGCGAAGACAAACTGAGGTGATTCTTGGAGATTCCTTCCAGCGAGTGCGTGACTGAAGCGGACGAAGGGTCTAAAAACTGACGCGTCGGTCGCTAAATTACTTCTAGACAGGAAACTTCAACAGTAATTCTGAACGCGCACTGGATGTAAACAAACGTGATTTCTAGAGTAAAGAGGCGGGAGGAGGTGTTTCTACTGAGGGAGCGGTGGAGGGGGTTGTGTCATGCGTGCACAAGGACGGTATTTCTCTTCCCTTAAAAAATCCTCTACACAACCTTTAAAGATTAGGGCTGGTATCATTAAAAGTTGTATAGAGGATTTTTTTAAGGGAAGAGAAATACAGCGACAGTCCTTGTGCGCGTTCAGAATTACTGTTGAAGTTTCCTGTCTAGAAGTAATTCAGCGACCGACGCGTCAGTTTTTAGACCCTTCGTCTGCTTCGGTCGCGCCATCGCTGGACGAGATCTCCAAGAATCACCTCAGTTTGACTTTGCTCCTTTTCCACTTCTCTTCTTCTTTCAGCGACCTCAAAAACGGACTTTCTTTTGAGGCGAACCGGTCGTGGATTCTCGTCCGCCGTCGCGACAAACTTTGTGTGAAATGCGAGGAAGCGACAGTTCGAAAAAGCCTCTAAGAACCGCTGCGTAAACCACGTAATCCCCGCGCTCCGACGAGTCAGTTACACTAGGGAGTTTGACAGCCAATAGAAAATGAGGGAGCCTCGTTTTCTATTGGTTGATGTTTATCTGGCCTCAACACGTCCACAGTTGATAGATTTTCGTTCTTTTTTTTTTTTTGGTCATCATAATTACAAAGCTGCTGCGTCTCTGTAATGGTATTTTAATCTTTCACTGACAGTTTGAAACAAAAAAAAAATCCTCCATACAACCTTTAAGAAGTTGCCGATACGATACATACCTCGATACAGTGAGCTTTCGATTCAATACAATTCGATACGATATATTTCAAATCGATTCGATATGATTCAATAAAAAATAATGGCTAAATCGAGGCTGTGATACTAAAAGTCTTATTAAACCACTTCTTGTGCAAAGTGAATATGAAACACCAAACATTTTAATCATAAAAACTGTGAAAATGTCAAATGTGTCGCATAAATGAGTTTCCTTCCACTAAACAAACAACAAAACTGTAGCTGTAACAAAATAATTTAGTAAAAAATACCAAAAATATACTCTTGGCGATATATCGATACAGCAGCCCACGATATTGATACTGTATTGATATTTGGATATTTTTGCACACCCCTATTAAAGACCACAGAATATAACATTTAACAAAATACAGTAATCGACATAAAAACAAAACACAAAAACATAAAGCAACACCACAACAAATACAAAACCGCACACACCGACACAAATTTAGTGAAATAAAACAAACGTAGTGTAACAGCGCAGCATAAACTCACCGCTAGACCCACTGACACTCGTATATTTTGACCAGGTTATAATTGAAATTCCTTTTCTTTTTGTCCTTTTTTTTTTTTTTTTCATTTTTCCCCCAGTTTTAAATAAACACTTTTAGTCCCTATTCTTAAACTAATATTATTTTCATCATCATGATTTCCTTCCACCATTTTACTATTTTATTACCATCTCTAAGCAGAATTTTTCCATTTTTAATTATTATTATAATATAACTATTACAACAATAATAATTTTGATTGTCTACTATTAATTACAACAATAACTTATTTTATTTTTATGATGATGATGATTATTATTATTATTATTAGTAGTATTTTTTTATTTTATTTTTTTACTGTAAATAGTGGATTTATGAATATATATTTCCTGTTTTCCTTATTAACTATATTTTAAGTCGCTACTTTAAATCCTTAAATCCCAGTCTCAGTCCTTAATGGAGCTGGTTTCCTAAAATATATTCTTTAATTTGAACATTTTTGTCAACATAATCGATCAAAACATTTTAATCCAATAACAGAATGGCTTTATTTTGGGAAAAAGTCTAAATGTAACCTGCATAAAAACTCACCACCAGAGGGCGCTGCTGCACCACAAAAGACACGGTTTAGTTCTTCTCAGACAGTCGTAGTGGAGTAACAGATTACATGTACTGGAGTTATGTAATCTGAGTACAAAATGATGAGTAACTGTATTCAGTTACAGTTACTGCTTCAGTGAGTGTTATTGGATTACAGTTACTTTGTTGAAATAAATGGATTATTTTATAGATAATAGATTATTTATTTATTTATTTAATAGATTTTTTTTTTATTTTTTGGTAATTCCACTCATTGCTGGAAACTAAAACAGGACAAAATCAGGTCTAAACTAGATCTAAACCAGGTCTAAACCACGACTAAACCAGGACTAAGCTAGATCTAAACCAGTCTATACTAGATCTAAACCAGGACTAAAACCAGGTCTAAGATAGATCTAAACCAGGTCTAAACTAGATCTAAACCAGGTCTAAACTAGATCTAAACCAGGACTAAAACCAGGTCTAAAATAGATCTAAACCAGGTCTAAACTAGATCTAAACCAGGTCTAAACTAGATCTAAACCAGGTCTAAACTAGATCTAAACCAGGACTAAAACCAGGTCTAAACTAGATCTAAACCAGGATCTAAACAGATAGATCTAAACCAGGTCTAAACCAGGACTAAACCAGGACTAAACTAGATCTAAACCAGGTTTAAAACCAGGTCTAAGATAGATCTAAACCAGGTCTAAACTAGATCTAAACCAGGACTAAAACCAGGTCTAAACTAGATCTAAACCAGGTCTAAACTAGATCTAAACCAAGTCTAAGATAGATCTAAACCAGGTCTAAACCAGGACTAAACCAGGACTAAACTAGATCTAAACTAGATCTAAACCAGGTTTAAAACCAGGTCTAAGCTAGATCTAAACCAGGTCTATACTAGATCTAAACCAGGACTAAAACCAGGTCTAAACCAGGTCTAAACTAGATCTAAACCAGGACTAAAACCAGGTCTAACTAGATCTAAACCAGGTCTAAAACTAGATCTAAACCAGGTCTAAGATAGATCTAAACCAGTCTAAACTAGATCTAAACCAGGACTAAAACCAGGTCTAAACTAGATCTAAACCAGGTCTAAACTAGATCTAAACCAGGTCTAATCCCGGTCTAAACCGGACTAAACCAGGACTAAAACCAGGTTTAAGATAGATCTAAACCCGGTCTAAACCAGGTCTAAACCCGGTCTAAACCAGGACTAAACCAGGACTAAAACAGGATTTAACAGGACTACACCATGCTGTCTCCTTTTCTTCTATCAATAATATTTTTAATACAGTTAAATATCCTTGTCTTTGCTCTTCTACAGCAAATCAAGTAATCCAAAGTAATCAGATTACATTACTCACTTTGATATGTAATCTGTAATCTGTAGGGGATTACATTTTAAAAGTCACCTTCCCAACACTGTGGACTGTGGTGTGGATGTCGTGAAAATCAAAGCAGAATTTTCCTCAGGTCTCGGTTCTCGCCACATCAGCGCCGCCGCCCGAGCTCGAGCGGACAGATTACAGGCTGCAGAAAAACCACAACACACGGAAAGACGCGAGCACGAGCTTTTGTCCGGGTCACTCCGTTCACGTTGGATTGTTTTCCGCGGTCGGGTTGTGTGATTTTTTTCCAGTACAAATTTCTGTTTCTGTAGAACAGGGTCAGACTTTGCAAGAAACTCGAACTTTTTCAGAAACGTCCGTTGTTTTGAGGCGTTTATTCTCAGAGCGACTTGAACAGTTGCCAATAAATGAGTAAGTACCTGAATCCGTGTATCATTCGTTCATTCGTTTTTCAATATAAAACCAAAAATAAGAAAACGAAAAAACAACAGTTTTCTTCATTATTTGTCTCCAAAACCAAAATGAAAAAACAGATAACGATTCGTTTTTTCAGTTTTCGATTTTGTGTTTAAATGAAGAATGGAAAAAACGGATAACGGCCGTTTCCCGTT
The DNA here is from genome assembly GCF_026225935.1 of Boleophthalmus pectinirostris. NCBI lineage: Eukaryota > Metazoa > Chordata > Actinopteri > Gobiiformes > Gobiidae > Boleophthalmus > Boleophthalmus pectinirostris. Next base: position 3,099,043 of record NW_026571299.1, on the reverse strand, counting down.
TACGTGACTTCAGTGACTGCGATGCCGAACTTTTGCACCGCATACGGACTGAATCAGGACGGATCCAGGTCCGAGACCAGACCGAGACCAGAGCAGGACTGAGACCGGGACAGAGCTGCTCTGGTTCTCCGCGCTCAAGAACCGCGGCTGGTTCCGAGGTGGTGCAAAGCCTCCGACTGACGCATTCACACCAATGAAAATGAATCGAACTAAGAGCTTTTGGTTCAAATGGACCAGGTCCGGGACCTGATCAGGACCAAAGCGCTACTGAGACCGGGACCAGACCGGGACCAGAGCAGGCCTGAGACCGAGACAAGACAAGACCAGGACCAGACCAGGACCAGGACCAGGACCAGACCGGAGGCTCAGAGCCCACGACAGGGCCAGAGCTCGAAGCTGAGGCTCGGACCCCGTGGAGGCTCAGAGTCAAAGCTCGGAGTCCACCCTGGTCCTGCTCTGGTCCCGGTCTGGTCCCGGTCTCAGTCCCACTCTGGTCTCGGTCTGGTCCCGGACCTGGATCAGTCCTGGTTCAGTCCGTATGCGGTGCAAAAGTTCGGCATCACAGTCACTGAAGTCACGTAAACGGGAAACGGCCGTTATCCGTTTTTTCCATTCTTCATTTAAACACAAAATCGAAAACTGAAAAAACGAATCGTTATCCGTTTTTTCATTTTGGTTTTGGAGACAAATAAGGAAGAAAACTGTTGTTTTTTCGTTTTCTTATTTTTGGTTTTATATTGAAAAACGAATGAACGAATGATACACGGATTTACCTGTTTCACGTGTTATTAGGTTCTTTTTTTCAGACCTAGAGTTTTATTTCATACCTGACAGTTTCGACGGCTCACTGGCGTCTTCCTCAGAGTCACGTGATGTTGCTGTGACGTGTCTGGTCGGCTGATTTAAACAGGTTTTGGCGCTGTCTTCCTACCGGTGGAGGCAGGACAACAGCGCCACCTGCAGTCCCACTTCCTCAGGACAGGTATCCCAGGTGTGTGAGAGTAAAAAAGCCCCTCGTCCCGGTTTACAGACACGAAAATAAGAACCGGAGCATAAATGTAATGTAATATACGAAATACCCCTGCATGTCCTGCAATAAAACACACGTCGGGGAAACAGGGAGGGCGTTCAGTCCACGAAAGAAGGAACACAGAACAGAATGTGAGAAGGAAACAGCGAAGGCGAATGATGAGCAACAAAAACAAAGCAGAACAGGAACAACTCAAATCGGCCATTTCTGACCATTGTAAAAGAGAGAACCACGTTATGGATTGGGACGGAGCAAACATCATTGGGACAGAGGAAAACAAACATCGCCGCTGGATTAAAGAAGCAATCGAAATACGGAAACGTGCCCACAGGACTGTAAACCGGGACGAGGGGCTTTTTTACTCTCACACACCTGGGATACTGTCCTGAGGAAGTTTGACTGCAGGTGGCGCTGTCGTCCTGCCTCCACCGGTAGGAAGACAGCGCCAAAACCTGTTTAAATCAGCTGACCAGACACGTCACAGCAACATCCACATCCACACGTTCCTTTCAACGGACGTCGCTGCCGCTGCCCGATAAAACACCACAACCAAAAACCTCATCCTTCTCCTTCTCAATCTCCTCCTTAAAACAAGTAAGTTGTTCATGTTCTGGCTCCGGTACGAGAGGAACTTTAAAATCTCCAGGTGCTCGATGCTGCGTCCATGTTTGGACAACTTCCATAAACACAGAGACGCTCGCTGCGGTTGACGTCGTCGTGTCTCCAGTGTCACATGCGGGACACTTTTGGGCCGTTTAACGTTCACACTGGAGTCACATACAAGTCACATTTAATAAAAAATGTGAACGACCTCGAAAAAACATCGGATTTCACAAAAAATGTAATGCGCCTTATAGTCCGGTGCGGTTTATATGTGAAAAAGGTTTGAAAATAGACCATTCAATGACAGAGCGACTTATAGTGTGAAAAATACGGTAAATAAAGTATCACAATATTATAACAGGAAATTCACACTGTAGCGGATGATATTTATTTAATATAAAGATTTCAGTGTTTCCTGTCATTTTTTTCTCTTTTATAGTGGGAGCTTTATTTGATAGAAGATATTCATCTAAATGAGTGAATAATGATGATTCTGGGAGCATTATTCGATGGATAAATTGGTCGTTTAGTCAGAGTCCTGTTTGAGCCGAATCCGACGGTCCAAATAAACTACGCAGATTCATATAAATGAGTTTAGATTTGACATAATTAAGGTGTAAAGTGTGATCACCGTGTGCAAACAGAATCAAACCCGCGTCTCTGAACTGAAGAAATATGTTGTCCTATCTAGAAGACAGGAAGTATTTTGTTGAAATTGGGAACTGTGTCTCAGATCACATGGCCCTGACCTGTGGGGTTCCTCAGGGGTCAATCCTGGGCCCCCTGTTGTTCAATCTCTACATGCTGCCATTAGGCCAGTTAATAAGCAGCAATAATGTGTCCTACCACAATTATGCAGACGACACTCAGATCTACGTCTCTCTGGCAGCAGGAGACTATGGACCAGTGGACTCACTCTGCCACTGCGTCCAACAGATCAGTGTGTGGATGCAAAACAACTTTCTCCAGCTAAACTCTGACAAGACTGAAGTCATAGTGTTTGGTCCACAGAAACAAAGGGACAGTGTCAGCATCACCTCCAGTCTCTCTCTCTAAAACCTTCAAATCAGGCAAGAAATCTCGGGGTAATAATGGACTCAGACTTGAACTTTAACAGCCACATCAAATCAATAACATCTGCAGCCTTTTACCATCTAAAAAACATAGCAAAAATCAAAGGTTTACTGTCTAAATCAGACTTGGAGAAACTTATCCATGCGTTTGTCTCCAGTAGGTTAGATACTGTAATGTTCTGCTCACTGGTCTCTCCAAACGAGCTGTGAGACGCTGCAGAACATCCAGAACATCCAGAACATCCAGAACATCCAGAACGCTGCAGCTCGGGTCCTGACTCGAACTAGGAAGTACGAGCACATAAGTCCTGGTCTCAGGTCTCTGCACTGGCTCCTGTGGCTCAGAGACTTTAAAGCAGCTCTGTTTGTACAAGTGTCTCCATGGCCGAGCACCAAAGTCCATCTGTGACATGTTAGTGTCATATGAACATCTCACTCCTGCTGGTGCCCAGAGTCACGACTAAACAAGGGGAGTCAGAGTTTCAGGTTCATGCAGCTAAAACCTGGAACAGTCTGAACATGTGAGACAGACTCTTCTGTGACGCTGTTTAAATCCAGACTCAAAACATTTCTGTTTAACTGTGCAAATAACTGAAAGGTTTTCATTCCGCACTCTTCTCTCCAATTTATGTCTCTCTTTTTTAATTTTAATCTTCATGATTATTTATGTTTTGATTTGTTTTTATTATGATTTTAATGTATTTCTTATTCTGTAAAGCACTTTGAATTACTTTGTGTACGAATTGTGCTGTACAAATAAACTTGCCTTGTCGTCAAACCGGAGCGGTCAGGTTTTATTGGATCTGCACAACTGTACACGGAAAAATGTAAAGTATTTAGATGGAACACCGGCTCCACAGATCAAACCTGAAACTCTCGTCGTTCTTGTTCTTACAGTTGATTCTGCAGCTGCGACTGGTTGGACGAGTCAGTCGAGTCACTCAAGTCACTCGACCTGCCGAGACTCGACAAAGAGATGGATTTATGGAGGATTTAAAGACTGAAGACGAGGAGACTGAAAGGGAAGATGACAGGAAGAGGAGGAGGAGGAGATGAAATCGACTAATCCAAACAGAAAGACGTGTAATTATCCCACAAAATCCACTTCCCACAGAGGTTTAATCCAAATATTAAACGATCATTTCAATGGTGCTTTCCTAAAATATATTCCTTAACCTTTATAGACCTAAAGGCAATTTTAGAACATCTGTCCTCGCCTGGATTTTTTTCTTAATTTTGCTGTTTTATTTAAATTTTGCTGCTTAATTTTTCCACTACAACCTGTTACAGTGAAAATAAAATTCACTCTCTTTCATACAAAACACAGTAAACATGTATAAATAACCTTTTGGACATACATAATGCTTAATTTAGGGTCTTAGCTATAAAAGTGCAAAATATCAAGTCTGTAAGTAAACTGAAAATATCCCTATTGCTTCAAAACAAAACAAAAAAAGTGCAGTGGCCCCATGACTTGACGGGTGTCAGGTCCAGGGCTCGAGCCACATCACTTCCTGCTATTCCATGGGGTTTATTACATTTGGATTTGGACATTTGGACTAAAATTAACTTGGAAATAAAAACAGCACAATAGGGATGCATAATTACTCAGACCAAGATGCGTAATTTGCCATTTATTTGAGAAATATCTGCACTTAGAGCGACTTTTTCAATTGTTAAAAATACAGACACTCAGAGCAGTTGACTATTTTGACTCACTACACTCTTTGGCAAAGTTTGGCCCAGTCAAAATGGACGGATCACGAAGTTCCTATAGAGCTCCGGGAGCTGACGTCATACTGACTCATCACGCACTTGGTGTCGTCGTTTTGGCAGTAATCGTCTGATCGTCTGACTCGCGCTGTACGACTCCAGCGCCGTAGCAGATTGTTCTCCAGACGCAGCCGCGATTCATTTCCGAATTATTTTGCCAACAATGGCCAATACAGAAAATGTAACACATGAAGATCAGAGCAAGAACCAACGTGCGAACGTGTGGCTCCAGAGTGAGTCAAAACTTGCTGTGTGTACGTGTGTTCAGGACCACAGAGAGGTCCAGGTGTTCCTCGTGTTCATGTAGCAACAGCATTTGTTATTTTAGACTATTAATTAACCAGATAATTTTATGGCAATAGGCAAGAGTCTATTCAATTAATTCAACTTTAAAAATGTCCTGCTTTTAGCCTCGTGTGAGAAATACAGTGGGACTAGATCCAAACCAGAGTCCTGACCCAGCGGGAGCAGCTCCGGTTCAGGCCGAAGTACACAGTACACAGACATTTTTTGTCCCCAAAGACACTTTACAGAGCATTATTCATTCACTCTACACCTGGTGATGGTAAACTACTATTGTAGCCACAGCTGCCCTGAGGCACACTGACAGAAGCGTGGCTGCCAGGCCAATCGGCGCCATCGGTCCCTTCCGACCATCACTCACACACACACCACTTTCATACTAGGCAATGTGGGTGAAGTGTCTTGCCTAAGGACACAATGATTGAATTGATTGTTTTTAACTGACCTTGATTATCAACTGTTCTTGGACCTGGAGCCTCATTTATAAATCTTGCTTATGCAAAAATCCGTGTGTGCGCGCTTCCTACGCCAACCGCGGTATTTATAAAACTAGACTAAGGCGTGGCTCTTTGCTTCACTTTACGCCAACTCGGGAACCTCCTGTAAGTTCTACGCAAAGTCTGGAGACACGGGGAAAAAGCGACACTCGTGGAGAGAAGCAGAAGTGAACAGAGTTTGAGGAAGAGTTTGATCAGAAAATCCACGTATATAGAAGAATGACCTTCTGATTTGCGCATCTAAGTGTTTGGTTCCCGGACCCAGAGTAGCGCAGAGTCTCCCACAGTCCACACCGCGACCATAGACAAAACACAGACTGACCAACACAGAGGACGAAATAATGACCCAACCTGAGAGAAAAACTCTTCCCTTGGACGCAGCAGGAGCCAGACTTTGATTTAATGAACGCAACTTTAACACTTTTACTTTACAGAGTGACCCGAGTCTGTGGACAACACGAAGCCCACTGCCCGAACCTGACTCGAACCAAAATCTTCCCTACATTTTTGTGTAATGGGGAACTGAGCACATGAGAGCTGCTCTCTGACTGTATGAAGAACAGAATAATGCCCCCGACCCAGACCCAGACCCACACTCACAGACCCACACTCACACCCACAGACCCACACTCACAGACCACACACACAGACCCACACTCACAGACCCACACTCACAGACCCAGACCCACACTCACAGACCCAGACCCGCACTCACAGACCCAGACCCGCACTCACAGACCCAGACCCGCACTCACAGACCCAGACCACACTCACAGACCCACACTCCAGACCCAGACCCACACTCACAGACCCACACTCACAGACCCAGACAGACCCACACTCACAGACCCACACTCACAGACCCAGACCCACACTCACAGACCCACACTCACAGACCAGACCCAGACCACACTCACAGACCCACACTCACAGACCCAGACCCACACTCACAGGTTCAGCAGTTTGGATGTTTCATGTGGACTTTCATTGGCAGAATAACATCTGTATCTGATGTGTTTCATGCTAAATCTGTGTCCTCGTGTCCTCGTGTCCCTCCCGCGCTCCTTTCCCTCTCCAGGGGAGGGCATCTGAATCTCTCGCACACGCTCATAATTTGCGCGTGCACGTATCTACGTGTATATACATAAATATACAGGGCCAGTCCTCACACACTTCATAGACAGACTTAAAAATATAGCGATAAAACTCTTGAAACAGCGAAAAAACACATGGTCTTTACTGCAAAGATGTGCTGCCTAAATATTATAAAAAATGATTAAATGAACAGATGAGTCATTGTTGTCACTTTTAGTTTTGTATTTATTTATTAAACCTTGTTTAATAAAGTGTTTGTGGTGATCACGTGGTGCTGCGTGGAGCGTCCTCCTCCCTCTGTCCCGCGTGTCTCGGTCAAACCCACTGATTATCGGCTCATGTTTAGGGAAATCTCCTTCACCAGTCACTTTACCTGCTCCTTTTATGGTGAGGTGGAGGTGTGGAGGGCGTGGTCTGTCCTTTTATGGTGAGGTGGAGGTGTGGAGAGGGCGTGGTCTGTCCTTTTATGGTGAGGTGGAGGTGTGGAGAGGGCGTGACGTGACGTAGGTTTACGTGCATAAATTGTAGTTGCAGGTGGGATTTATAAAGCAAAGACTGCAGGTTTGGTGCGTGCGGTGGGTTTTCTAAATATGCAGTTTGCGTGGCGCACGCCTGTCGTAGCTACAGACGTACGCACTAACTTACGACAACTCCTGCACAGTTTTTATAAATGAGGCCCCTGGAGCATGTTTTGTGTTGAAGGGGGAAACCAGAGCACCCGGAGGAAACTCATCCAGACACAGGAAGAAACATTCAAACTCCACACAGAAAGGCCCGGGCGACACGGGGATCGAACCCAGAACCTTCTTGCTGTGAGGCATGAGTACTAAACACTCAGCCACCGTGCCACCAGGGGAGTGATGTTAGGAGCCTTGGCCTGAGAAGAACTTTCCCTGGGAAGAACCAAGAGCATGAAGGATGGACGCTCTGAACAACATAAAACCAACAAAACTGGACTCATGCTTCTGTCCGGATGCTGCATCACCTCAGAACCTCAGAGGACCAGAGGAGCCTGCACAGACCTGTAGTCCACAGAGCATTCTCACTTTCCCTGCACTGAACCAGCGCGCAGACGACGGCACGGAACTGCTCGTTTTCCCGGCAAAATGACAGAAATATTCTCTCAGTTCTCAGACTTTCAAGTTTAAAAAAGTAAGTTTCTGTCTTTTATGGTTGAAAAGTTACGCCTGCTTATTTAAAACATATTCTAAGGTATTGTATAAGATCCCGTCGGCCGGGAAGGGGCAATGGGAACATTTTTTGTATAATCATCCAACAATTTTACACCAAGATTTAAATTCATGAACAAGAATGACATGCCACGTTTTAATTTAACACATGAATACATATTTTTTAAAATCACTATAATTAAATGACATACTCTTTAACTAATAAACTACGACTAATTGCAGTATTTATTTATTTATTTATTTATTTATTTTTTTTTTTCAGCCCACATGCAGCTTGTGTTGAGTTCTGGTCTAGAAGTATTTTATTTTGGGAAACTCTAATTGTAACTCTTATTTCTTATTTCTTATTTTATTTATTTGTAAAGGGACAGTCCATATTAATGAACATTAAAAATGTAAATATGTAAAGATTCTAGCCAACGTGGATAATTTCCATCTTCAGTCCCTCGGCAGGTTGATGTAAAATCATCTATTGGACGAGGGAAAGTACAGCAACAATCACACAAAAGTCCACACACCAGCACAATCACTGTACACACAATTAGTTTCAAACTGTTCATTTGAAGTTCAAAGTCAAAAATTTAAGAATCAAACCAAGAGTTAAACCAACAACCCCTCAAAATAAAATACAATATAACTTGGTTAAAGATGGTAACTCATAGTAATGTGCCCACGCTGCTGTTTGGAGTCTCACCACCAGAGGGCACTGCTGCACCACAACAGAAGACGTTTAGTCAAGATGTGACTGACGTGATCTGTTGGTGATTCCAAAATGAGCCAAGTTGTTCAAATTAAGTTTTTAGGAGTTTAACAAACCTGGAAATATCAAACCCAACATGTTTGCAGAAAAATGACGAAATCCACTGGTATTTTGAGTAAAGTTTTCTCCTGTATAAATGTTTCATGATGACTTTATTATAGTTGAATTTGTCCTTACATTAGTTGTTGTAACGTCGTTTGGGTTTCTACATGTGAGACAAACCTCAACAAAATTTTATTAATACAAAAGAAACGTTTAAGAATTATGAATATTCCCACAGATTATCCACATCTGCTCCTCTGTTCAGAAAAAACAATATTCTGACAATATTTAATGTAAACATATGTTGTATTTGTCCGTTCATGTATAAATATTTGCATTTGTCAAAAGTTTTACTCAGATCTTTTGACACTTTTTCATGTTGTCGTCAGATTTTCACGCCTAAACTACGAGACGCTGCAGAGACTTTTATTTTCACTTGTGCAGAATTTCCATGAATCAAAGAACACACAGAACATTTAACAAATACTCTCAAATCAAATTCCTCACTGGATTATTTTAAAAGACAAGATTATTTTAAAAGACAATTAAAACAAACATTGATTTGTAATTGTATTTAATATTTGGACTCCTGAAAGTTCATGATTGTTGTGATAAAATCATGTTTATAGTTGAGATGCTCTGATAAGACTGATCAGATCTTCTCGTTCTCTCCTGCAAAGACATTTCTGTTTCTGTCTGTTCAAAATGTCGTTTTTAATAAAATAAATAAATTTATCGATTGGGGATTAGTTCTTCTCACAGTGAGAAAGGCCCACAGTAAAAGTGTGGGTTAATACAGATACATGCAGATACATGGATACAGGAAAAACATCTCAACGGATAATACTCCCTACAACTGTACAACTCACCCTTATCTGACAGATAATACTCCCTACAACTGTACAACAACAATCCTAACATAATACTCCCTACAACTGTACAACAACTCATCCTTATGTAACAGATAATACTCCCTACAACTGTACAACTCACCCTTATCTGACAGATAATACTCCCTACAACTGTACAACAACTCACTCTTATGGAACAGATAATACTCCCTACAACTCACCCTTATGTGACAGATAATACTCCCTACAACTGTACAACAATAGATAATGCTCCCTACAACTGTACAACAACTTGCCCGTACGTAACAGATAATACTCCCTACAACTCATCCTTATGTAACAGATAATACTCCCTACAACTGTACAATAATAGATAATACTCCCTACAATTGTACAACTCATCTTTATGTAACAGATAATACTCCCTACAACTGTACAACAATAGATAATACTCCCTACAACGGTACAACAATAGATAATGCTCCCTACAACTGTGCAACAACTCACCCTTATTTAACAGATAATACTCCCTACAACTCACTTATGTGACAGATAATACTCCCTACAACTGTACAACAATAGATAATACTCCCTACAACTGTACAACAATAGATAAACTCCCTACAACTGTACAACAATAGATAATACTCCCTACAACTGTACAACAACTTCCCGTACGTAACAGATAATACTCCCTACAACTCACCCTAATGCAGTGCTTCTCAATTATTTTCTGTCATGCCCCCCCTAGGACGAATAAAACATCTCGCGCCCCCCCGCGTGACTATAGATAGTATCATTTGTCTATAAAATTGTTATAAGTTCACCTGTGCGTAACACTGCCACCTTATATGACGCCAACAACGCTCGCTGGTTTACTGAAGTAGCAGTCACAAAGCGGGATGATTGTGGGTGAGTGATTGGGGTGTAATGTATTTAAGTGACGCCTTAATTTATTGGGCTTCATGCTGTCGGCTGCTGTCGGCTGCACTTTCTATGTAAAGTCTATGTGGACGCGCGACTAGAGCGTCCTGCGTTTTTGCGGCGCGAATCTGGCGTCAGCGCGGCGCGTCTTCAGCGTTTTGGCGTCAGCGGCCAAGACGCGCGTCCAAGGCGTCAGCGTCAAGAAGTTGAAAATGCTGAACTTTTCGCGTCAGACGCGCCGCGTCAACCAATCAGGGACGAGTATCCAGAGACGCAGCGACGTTATTATCAGGAAGAAAAAACCCGAGAACCAGAACGAGAAACAAACATGAGCGGAGAATAAATATATACGCCACAATCACCGAGCCGATCGCGAGGACTACACCAGGACCGGACCAGGACCAAACCAGGACTAGACCGAGACTAGACCGAGACTAAACAAGGACTAGACCGGGACTAGACCGTGATTAGACCAGGACTAGACCGGGACCAGACCGGGACTAGACCGTGATTAGACCAGGACTAGACCGGAACTAGACCGTGATTAGACCAGGACCACACCGGTATTAGACCAGGACTAGACCGGGACTGATCCAGTGTCATTAGTGGAGTATAAATATATATACGCCCCAGTCGTCGACCCGATCTCCTCCTTTGATGTTTTATGTCATAAAAACACTAAAGTCTCTCAGTCTGGTCTGACATTGTTTCGGGAAAAGACCGGGACCGGGCTCTTGTTTCCAGGGCAACGGACGCGCGTCAAGTATTTTTGTCCCGTTCGTCCACGGCGTCAAAGACGCGCGTCGGGGGCGTCTAAACTCAAATGCAAAGGCTCCAAATAGAGGCGTCAAGGCGTTTTTTGACGCTTTGGTGTGAACGGCCCTTAAGACAGTAAAAAAAAAATCAAAATAAAAAAAATCAAAAAGCATGTTCCCCGAGGTCAAACGCGCCCCCCTTGACGGAGCCTCGCGCCCCCCCCCAGGGGGGGGAAGCACTGAGAAACACTGCCCTAATGTAACAGATCATTTTCACTTGTACATTTTTATAATTATGCTTTATTTAACATCTGTCTTTTGTTATTTTTGTAACCTGTTTTGAATTTATTATTTCCATTTAATTATTTTCTCTTTGTTATTATTATATTATTATTCTATTGTGTTGTGTGAGCCACTGTATCCAAATAATTGCCCTTAGTCCCAGTTAATTATACAGAAGCTGGTTATAGAAATAAACTTGTCTTACCTAAACGAGCCAAACCTAATTGTTGTTTACATGTAAATACTAAAGACTCTAAACCTTTATAAAGGATTTAAAAACCAAAAGAATAAACATTTCATCCAAACCTTCAGTGAACTGCTCACTCCCTCAAACTCTGACGACTACACTGTGTAATTATACGTCCTACTTTAACCTCAACATGTAATTACAGAGTGTCTGTGCACCGGAGCAAGGCACATTCTGTTTTCATTTTGTTCTTACCCTAAACTGTGGGTTCAACTGGAGGCTGAAGGTACACGGAGTAACTTAAGAGTGTCCAACTCAAACTCACAGTTTTGTTTTGTTTTAATTAAATTAAATTAAATTAAATAATTAATTTTTTATTTTTTTTTATTTATTTATTTTTTATTTATTATTTAATTTATTTAATTTAATTATTTATTATTTTTTAATTTAATTTAATTTTTTAATTTATTTTTTTTATTTATTTCTTTTTTTTATTTTTTTATTTTTTTTTTGTTATTATTATTGTTATTATTTTTTATATGTGTGTTTATTTATTGGGACTAAGTCGTGGGCCAAACTAAATATTTACTGAAAAATTTCAACAACATCTGCATGTTTTCTCTTCTTTCGAAGATCTGTAATGTTAAATCTTTTCTGAATAAAATAAATGTTTAATAAAAGATTTGCTTAAACATTGAATCCAGAACAAGCAGAATATAAAATAATTAGGGCTGAGCAAAAATAAAAAATCTTGTGTTCCTGTGATTAATCATGATTAATCGCATGTTATACGCAAAACCAGTAAATACATTTAAAAAGTTGCGTAAAGTTCACTTTTATTGTAAATGTAAACAAAAGTTGCACATTTGTTTGTGCAAACAGAACATTTCTTTCTTCAGGAGCAGGACACTCGTCTGTAAAGTCCATGTTTATTCTTCTTCCTTTGAAGAATCTTTCTCAAAAAATAAACAATTTCAGTGCAGTTTGTCAATTCGTACAATTTGACTTAATGAATTAAATTAAAAAGTAAAGTTCATGTGATCAGCAGCAGTAAAATAAAGTATTCAAGTGTAAATCTCAACTGAAAAAATCAAATCAAACCAAATAAAAAACTGAAATGTATTTCCACTGCCAGAGCTTTAATGTTTCCTGTTTGACAGTAAAAAATAGAAACAGAACACACAACCAGAAAACACTTTCAGTACAGTTTGTCACCTCCTAGAAGTTTTTTTACTTTTCTGAACAAAGCAAGTTGCTAATGCATACAAGAATATTATTATTATTATTATATTATTAATTATATTATATATTATTATTATTATTATTACTAAGAATGCGATCACTGGCACGGTGGTCCAAGAGAGCTCTTGATCCGCTGTGTGTGACGTGTGTGTGTGTGACGTGTGTGTGTGTGTGTGACGTGTGTGTGTGTGTGTGTGTGTGTGTGTGTGTGTGTGTGTGACGTGTGTGTGTGTGTGTGTGACGTGTGTGTGTGTGTGTGTGTGTGTGTGTGTGACGTGTGTGTGTGTGTGATGTGTGTGTGTGTGAGTGTGTGTGTGTGTGTGTGTGACGTGTGTGTGTGTGTGTGTGTGTGTGTGACGTGTGTGTGTGACGTGTGTGTGTGTGTGTGTGTGTGTGTGACGTGTGTGTGTGTGTGTGACGTGTGTGTGTGTGTGTGATGTGTGTGTGTGACGTGTGTGTGTGTGTGACGTGTGTGTGTGTGTGTGTGTGACGTGTGTGTGTGTGTGTGTGTGTGTGTGATGTGTGTGTGTGTGTGTGTGTGACGTGTGTGTGTGTGTGTGTGTGTGTGTGTGTGACGTGTGTGTGTGTGACGTGTGTGTGTGTGTGTGACGTGTGTGTGTGTGTGACGTGTGTGTGTGTGTGTGACGTGTGTGTGTGTGTGTGTGTGTGTGTGTGACGTGTGTGTGTGTGACGTGTGTGTGTGTGTGTGTGTGACGTGTGTGTGTGTGTGTGTGTGTGACGTGTGTGTGTGTGTGACGTGTGTGTGTGTGTGTGTGTGTGTGTGTGTGACTGTGTGTGTGTGTGTGTGACGTGTGTGTGTGTGTGACGTGTGTGTGTGACGTGTGTGTGTGTGTGTGTGTGACGTGTGTGTGTGTGTGTGTGACGTGTGTGTGTGTGTGTGTGTGTGTGACGTGTGTGTGTGACGTGTGTGTGTGTGTGACTGTGTGTGTGTGTGTGTGTGACGTGTGTGTGTGTGTGTGTGACGTGTGTGTGTGTGTGTGTGTGTGACGTGTGTGTGTGTGTGTGTGATGTGTGTGTGTGTGTGTGAGTGTGTGTGTGTGTGTGTGTGTGTGACGTGTGTGTGTGACGTGTGTGTGTGTGTGTGTGTGTGTGTGACGTGTGTGTGTGTGTGTGTGACGTGTGTGTGTGTGACGTGTGTGTGTGTGACGTGTGTGTGTGTGTGTGTGTGTGACGTGTGTGTGTGTGTGTGACGTGTGTGTGTGTGACGTGTGTGTGTGTGTGACGTGTGTGTGTGTGACGTGTGTGTGTGTGTGTGTGTGTGTGTGTGTGTGACTGTGTGTGTGTGTGACGTGTGTGTGTGTGTGTGTGTGACGTGTGTGTGTGTGTGTGTGTGTGTGTGTGACGTGTGTGTGTGTGTGTGTGACGTGTGTGTGTGTGTGTGACGTGTGTGTGTGTGTGTGACGTGTGTGTGTGTGTGACGTGTGTGTGTGTGTGTGTGACGTGTGTGTGTGTGTGTGTGTGACGTGTGTGTGTGTGTGTGTGTGTGACGTGTGTGTGTGTGACGTGTGTGTGTGTGTGTGTGTGTGTGACGTGTGTGTGTGTGACGTGTGTGTGTGTGTGTGTGTGTGTGTGTGTGTGTGACTGTGTGTGTGTGTGACTGTGTGTGTGTGTGTGTGTGTGTGTGTGTGTGTGTGTGTGTGTGACGTGTGTGTGTGTGTGTGTGTGACTGTGTGTGTGTGTGTGTGTGTGTGTGTGTGTGTGACGTGTGTGTGTGTGTGTGTGTGTGACGTGTGTGTGTGTGTGTGACGTGTGTGTGTGTGTGTGTGTGTGACGTGTGTGTGTGTGACGTGTGTGTGTGTGTGTGTGTGTGTGTGACGTGTGTGTGTGTCGTGTGTGACGTGTGTGTGTGTGTGTGTGTGTGTGTGTGTGTGTGTGATGTGTGTGTGTGTGTGTGACGTGTGTGTGTGTGACGTGTGTGTGATGTGTGTGTGTGTGTGTGTGTGTGTGTGTGTGTGTGACGTGTGTGTGTGTGATGTGTGTGTGACGTGTGTGTGTGTGTGTGTGTGTGTGTGACTGTGTGTGTGTGTGTGATGTGTGTGTGTGTGACGTGTGTGTGTGTGTGTGTGTGTGTGTGTGTGTGAGTGTGTGTGTGTGTGTGTGTGTGACGTGTGTGTGTGTGTGTGTGTGACGTGTGTGTGTGTGTGTGTGTGTGTGTGTGTGACGTGTGTGTGTGTGTGTGTGACGTGTGTGTGTGTGATGTGTGTGTGTGTGTGTGTGTGTGTGTGTGTGTGTGTGTGTGTGTGTGACGTGTGTGTGTGTGTGACGTGTGTGTGTGTGTGTGTGTGTGACGTGTGTGTGTGTGTGTGTGACGTGTGTGTGTGTGTGTGTGTGTGTGACGTGTGTGTGTGTGTGTGTGTGTGTGTGTGTGTGACTGTGTGTGTGTGTGTGTGTGTGTGTGATGTGTGTGTGTGTGACTGTGTGTGTGTGTGATGTGTGTGTGTGTGTGTGACGTGTGTGTGTGTGTGTGTGTGACGTGTGTGTGTGTGTGTGTGTGTGTGTGTGTGACTGTGTGTGTGTGTGTGTGTGACGTGTGTGTGTGTGATGTGTGTGTGTGTGTGTGTGTGAGTGTGTGTGTGTGACGTGTGTGTGTGTGACGTGTGTGTGTGTGTGTGTGTGTGTGTGTGTGTGTGATGTGTGTGTGTGATGTGTGTGTGTGTGACGTGTGTGTGTGTGTGTGTGTGTGTGTGTGTGTGTGTGTGTGTGTGTGTGTGTGTGTGTGTGTGTGTGTGTGTGTGTGTGACGTGTGTGTGACGTGTGTGTGTGTGACGTGTGTGTGTGTGTGTGTGTGTGTGTGTGTGTGTGACGTGTGTGTGTGTGTGTGTGTGTGACGTGTGTGTGTGTGTGTGATGTGTGTGTGTGTGTGTGTGTGTGTGTGTGTGTGTGTGTGTGTGATGTGTGTGTGTGTGTGTGTGTGTGTGTGTGTGTGTGTGTGTGTGTGTGTGACGTGTGTGTGTGTGTGTGTGTGTGACTGTGTGTGTGTGTGTGTGTGTGTGTGTGTGTGTGTGTGTGTGTGTGTGTGTGTGTGTGTGTGACTGTGTGTGTGTGTGTGTGTGTGTGTGTGTGTGTGTGTGTGTGTGTGTGTGTGTGTGTGTGTGTGTGTGATGTGTGTGTGTGTGTGTGTGTGTGTGACGTGTGTGTGTGTGTGTGTGTGTGTGTGTGTGTGTGACGTGTGTGTGTGTGACTGTGTGTGTGTGTGACTGTGTGTGTGTGTGTGTGTGTGTGTGTGTGTGTGTGACGTGTGTGTGTGTGTGTGTGTGTGTGTGTGTGTGTGTGTGTGTGACGTGTGTGTGTGTGTGTGTGTGTGTGTGTGTGTGTGTGTGTGTGTGTGTGTGTGTGGACATGTTACATCACGTGGTCGACCGAGGCTTCGCTCCACTTGTTTCTCTGAATCATTTGCATCAGTGTGTTGGTTCAGCTCAGGCATGTCCAAACTATGGCCCGGGGGCCAAATGCGGCCCTCAGACTCATTTTTCTTGGCCCTCATACTTCCAGATGAATTTGCCCAAATTACTTTGCATCAATTAAAAAATAATTTTTTACTGCAAGGTTTTTTAAAATCTACCTTGATAAAGCTGATATTTAATATTTTGTGTGGTTTTAAGGATCTTAGCGTGAATAACGTCTGATGGCTCATTTTAATGTGTTAAACACACACACACATTTCAATGATTCCCTGTACTGAGCACGAGTCTATGACCCTCGATCGATCCTCTGCTTCGTCTGTGTTTACATATGTGACCCTTGATGAGAAAAGTCTGGACCCCCCTGGTTCAGGTGACACTTCAGACACGAGAAACTCCAGTGAGAAGACAGTTCAGTGTTGCACTGTTACAAATGACTTTGTCTGTGTCGCCTGCACCGTCTGGAAGAACTTTAAATCAAAATGGCCGTGTAAACGTTCCTCCCCCTTCTCTGTGTTTGTTTATTTTGATTTCTTTCTTGGTTTTCTGTGAGCGCCGCAGCAGGAACATTCTAGACTCGCTCAAGATGAACTTTTTCAAAATAAACATTTATTCAATTGCAGGTGGATTTGTAGCTCAAAAATACAGAGAAAAACAGACGTTCTGAAGATCTGAGCTGTAACTTAGACGACGTTTACACTGAAACAAATCACCGTGTAAAAAATGATTTGTCCTGGTTCAGTCCTGGTTTAGACCTGGTTTAGTCCTGGTTTAGTCCTGGTTTAGTCCTGGTTTACCTGGTTTTCCTGGTTTAGTCCTGGTTTAGTCCTGGTTTAGTCCCTGGTTTACCTGGTTTAGTCCTGGTTTAGTCCTGGTTTAGTCCTGGTTTAGTCCTGGTTTAGTCCTGGTTTAGTCCTGGTTTAACCTGGTTTAGTCCTGGTTTAGTCCTGGTTTAGTCCTGGTTTAGTCCTGGTTTAGTCTGGTTTAGTCCTGGTTTAGTCTGGTTTAGTCCTGGTTTAGTCCTGGTTTAGTCCTGGTTTAGTCCTGGTTCAGTCCTGGTTTAGTCCTGGTTTCCTGGTTTAGTCCTGGTTTAGTCCTGTTTAACCTGGTTTAGTCCTGGTTTAGGTTTAGTCCTGGTTTAGTCTGGTTTAGCTGGTTTGGTTTCCTGGTTTAGACCTGGTTTAGTCCTGGTTTAGACCTGGTTTAGTCCTGGAGTCCTGGTTTAGTCCTGGTTTAGTCCTGGTTTAGTCCTGGTTTACTGGTTTAGACCTGGTTTAGTCCTGGTTTACCTGGTTTAGTCCTGGTTTAGTCCTGGTTTCCTGGTTTAGACCTGGTTTAGTCCTGGTTAGTCCTGGTTTAGTTTAGTCCTGGTTTAGACCTGGTTTAGTCCCTGGTTTAGTCCTGGTTTCTGGTTTAGTCTGGTTTAGACCTGGTTAGTTCTGGTTTACCTGGTTTAGACCTGGTTTAGTCCTGTTTAGTCCTGGTTTACCTGGTTTAGTCCCTGGTTTAGTCCTGGTTTAGTCCTGGTTTAGTCCTGGTTTAGTCCTGGTTTAGTCCTGGTTTAGTCCTGGTTTAGTCCTGGTTTAGTCCTGGTTTAGTTTAGTCCTGGTTTAGTCCTGGTTTAGTCTGGTTTAGTCCTGTTTCTGGTTAGTCTTTTAGTCCTGGTTTAGTCCTGGTTTAGTCCTGGTTTAGTCCTGGTTTAGACCTGGTTTAGTCCTGGTTTAGTCCTGTTTAGTCCGTCCTGGTTTAGTCTGGTTTAGTCTGGTTTAGTCTGGTTTAGTCCTGGTTTAGTCCTGGTTTAGTCCTGGTTTAGTCCTGGTTTAGTCCTGGTTTAGTCCTGGTTTACCTGGTTTAGTCCTGGTTTAGTCCTGGTTTAGTCCTGGTTTAGTCCTGGTTTCCTGGTTTAGACCTGGTTTAGTCTGGTTTAGTCTGGTTTAGTCCTGGTTTAGTCCTGGTTTAGACCTGGTTTAGTCCTGGTTTAGTCTGGTTTCCTGTTTAGTTTAGTCCTGGTTTAGTCCTGGTTTAGTCTGGTTTAGTCCTGGTTTAGTCCTGGTTTAGTCCTGGTTTCCTGGTTTAGTCCTGGTTTTCCTGGTTTAGTTTACCTGGTTTAGTCCTGGTTTAGTCCTGGTTTAGTCCTGGTTTAGTCCTGGTTTAGTCCTGGTTTAGTCCTGGTTTAGTCCTGGTTTAGTCCTGGTTTAGTCCTGGTTTAGTCCTGGTTAGTCCTGGTTTAGTCCTGTTTAGTTTCCTGGTTTAGTCCTGGTTTAGTCCTGGTTTAGTCCTGGTTTAGTCTGGTTTAGTCCTGGTTTAGCTGGTTTAGTCCTGGTCCTGGTTTAGTCTGTTTCTGGTTTAGTCCTGGTTTAGTCTTTAGTCTGGTTTAGTCCTGGTTTAGTCCTGGTTTAGTCCGGCATCACAGTTTAAGTCACATTATCTGTTTTTTTTTTTTCATTTTGGTTTTAGAGACAAATAATGAAGAAAAGGTTTTTGTTCGTTTGTTTTCTTGTTTTTGGTAGGTAGATATTGATAAACTGGATTTGTGCCCGTCTCCTTTCCGTGAAACAAAGAAGACGCCAAATCGGATGGAGCAGAGCCAAAAACAACTCGCCAACACAATGATCCGCCTGGGTGAATCAGAGCGACACACACACGGCCGTCACTCACTCAAAGGATTAAACACAAACATAATAAGAACCAAGTGTTTTTAGTTTGTGCCCTGCCCAGCCCGGCTTTGTTCTCGAGCGAGTGACAGAAGAGACACGTTTAAATAAATATTTGGATTGTGTCTCGTGAATCGTATCAGAAAGTCAAACCCGGATCTGAACCTTTCAGGCGCCAGACGTTCACTTTGACATTTAAAGGCTCTAACTTAAAAGTGATAAGAGATAAAGTCCTGGTTTAGACCTGGTTTAGACCTGGTTTAGTCCTGGTTTAGACCTGGTTTAGTCCTGGTTTAGACCTGGTTTAGACCTGGTTTAGTCCTGGTTTAGTCCTGGTTTAGACCTGGTTTAGACCTGGTTTAGTCCTGGTTTAGACCTGATTTAGACCTGGTTTAGTCCTGGTTTAGACCTGATTTAGAGCTGGTTTAGTCCTGGTTTAGACCTGATTTAGACCTGGTTCAGTCCTGGTTTAGTCCTGGTTTAGTCCTGGTTTAGTCCTGGTTTAGACCTGGTTCAGACCTGGTTTAGTCCTGGTTTAGACCTGGTTCAGACCTGGTTTAGTCCTGGTTTAGATCTAGTTTAGACCTGGTTTAGACCTGGTTTTTGTCCTGGTTTAGACCTGGTTTAGTCCTGTTTAGTCCTGGTTTAGACCTGGTTTAGTCCTGGTTTAGTCCTGGTTTAGTCCTGGTTTAGTCCTGGTTTAGACCTGGTTCAGTCCTGGTTTAGTCCTGGTTTAGACCTGGTTTAGTCCTGGTTTAGTCCTGGTTTAGTCCTGGTTTAGACCTGGTTCAGTCCTGGTTTAGACCTGGTTTAGACCTGGTTTAGTCCTGGTTCAGTCCTGGTTTAGTCCTGGTTTAGACCTGGTTCAGTCCTGGTTTAGACCTGGTTTAGACCTGGTTTAGTCCTGGTTCAGTCCTGGTTTAGTCCTGGTTTAGACCTGGTTCAGACCTGGTTTAGATCTAGTTTAGACCTGGTTTAGACCTGGTTTTTGTCCTGGTTTAGACCTGGTTTAGTCCTGGTTAGTCCTGGTTTAGTCCTGGTTTAGACCTGGTTTAGTCCTGGTTTAGTCCTGGTTTAGTCCTGGTTTAGTCCTGGTTCAGTCCTGGTTTAGTCCTGGTTTAGTCCTGGTTTAGTCCTGGTTTAGTCCTGGTTTAGTCCTGGTTTAGTCCTGGTTTAGTCCTGGTTTAGACCTGGTTCAGTCCTGGTTTAGACCTGGTTTAGACCTGGTTTAGTCCTGGTTTAGTCCTGGTTTAGACCTGGTTCAGTCCTGGTTTAGACCTGGTTTAGTCCTGGTTTAGTCCTGGTTCAGTCCTGGTTTAGTCCTGGTTTAGACCTGGTTCAGTCCTGGTTTAGACCTGGTTTAGACCTGGTTTCAGTCCTGGTTTAGTCCTGGTTTAGTCCTGGTTCAGTCCTGGTTTAGACCTGGTTTAGTCCTGGTTTAGTCCTGGTTCAGTCCTGGTTTAGTCCTGGTTTAGACCTGGTTCAGTCCTGGTTTAGACCTGGTTTAGTCCTGGTTTAGTCCTGGTTTAGTCCTGGTTTAGTCCTGGTTTTGTTTAGACCTGGTTTCAGTCCTGGTTTAGACCTGGTTTTCCTGGTTTAGACCTGGTTTAGTCCTGGTTTAGTCCTGGTTCCTGGTTCAGTCCTGGTTTAGACCTGGTTCGGTCCTGGTTTAGTCCTGGTTTAGTCCTGGTTTAGTCCTGGTTCAGTCCGCCACCTTCACCTCTGGTCATTAAAAACAGTAAAACATAATAATAATAATGTTTATTGTCGTTGTTGTTGCAGGTGCAGTTTTCTCTCTGTCCAATCACGCGTCTGAACTCGGTGTCGTTGTCGTTCGCTGTTAAAGATCCTGGCGACACCAACTCAAAATCTGATTGGTTGAAGCAAAAGTTTCATGAACATTTATTTTGTGTTCGAGTTCCTGCAGGACGGATTGTGAAGGCCTCAGACGTCTTTGACTCTGACTCTGCCCGGCAACAGATGATACTGAATTGTGATTGGTCAAATATTTTAATATGAAAATCCATGTGTGGAAGCAGCACAAACATCGGAAAAACTCTGAAAGGAAGAGGACAGAAGATTTGGAATTATTTAATAGCAATATAATTAACTTTTTTTTTAGTCCAGCAGAGAAGAACTCGCAGACCCTGACCACTGCAATATTTACTACACAGACTTATTATTTAAAGGTTGTATAGAGGATTTTCCAAGGAACGAGAAATCCAGCGACTGTTTGTCCTTTTTCAAATGTTGTGCATGTGTGAAACCACCTCCCTCCCCCACAGCTCCTACGTAGAAACGCCTCCTCCCTCCTCCTCCCTACGCCAGAAACAGGTTTGTTTACAGCCGCTGCACATGACCTGTAAACAACTAACTACAGTGTTGGTTAGACAAGACGGAGAAGTGAGGAGCGGGGGAGGGGGGGCGCGGACATTTCGTTCGCGGACGAGAAGAGCGGAGCAGGGAGAGAGGAGAGGAGAGAGGAGAGAGGAGAGGAGAGAGGAGAGAGGAGAGAGGAGAGGGAGAGGAGAGGAGGGGAGCGGGTGCGCGAGATTCCGTGCCCGGAGAAGTGAGGAGCAGGGGGAAGAGTGGATCGGGCAGCGAGGAGAGGAGCAGGAAAGGGGTGCAGAGAAGGTTGCGCGGAGATTCAGTGCGAATGAACTAGCTACAACACGCAGCAGCAAGTGGACTCTTTCTTTGCCTTGAAAATGACGTTTTCAGACATAGGATATCGCTTTCGTGTCCTGAAAAACGTTTGTCTCGCTCTTGGAAATAAAGTACGTTTTCATAATCAGCAGAAGTTTCCTGTCCAGGAGTAATTTGTGGACCAGTGGTTCAGTCTTTAGACCCTTCGTCTGCTTCAGTCGCGCGCCATCGCTGGAATGAATCTATAAGAATCACCTTAGTTTGGCTTCGCTGCTTTTCCCCTTGTCTTCTTCTTTCAGCGACCTCAAAAACAGACTTTCTTTTGCGGCGAACTGCTCCTGGATTCTTGTCGCCATCGCAACAAACTTTGTGTGAACTGCGAGGAAGATATAGGTCAAAAAAAGCCGCTAAGAACTGTTGTGTTGGTGGAGTAAACAACGTCTGTGTCGTACGTAAACCACGTAACGGCGGCGCAGGCAAGTCAGTTACGCTAGAAACGTAGGGAGTTTGATTGACAGCCTGTCAGCTCACAGATAACGAGGCAGTGTCGTTATTTATTGGCAAATGTTTAGCCCCACCACGTCCAGAGTTGATGAATTTTTATTCTCTTTTTTTTGGTCATCATAATTACAAGGCGACTGCATCTATAATCTATCACTGACAATTTGAAAAAAAATATAAAAATAATAAAAAAATCCTCCATACAACCTTTAATGTATGAAAGATGGAACATTTTTTTAAGTCAGTGTCAGTCGTCTATTGTGTTGCTTTGAAAGGTTGGAATAATAACTTCATAATAACTTCTATGACTCATTACAGATACACGACTTACAGGACTTAAGTGTTCCTTTCTGCTGTTTACTTATTGTGACTCATGTTTTGACAGTATTGTAGATCTAGAATAGAATTTAAAATATTTGAAGTTAAAATCTGCTCTTAAATTAGGCTCAATATTATCGTTTATCATCAATATTTACTTCAATAATATATCACAATTCAAAATTTTTTTATCGTGAAAGGTCGACTCAAATGCAACCAGTGTTGGGAAGGTGACTTTGAAAATGTAATCCCCTACAGATTACAGATTACATATCCAAAAATGTAGTCTGTAACGTAATCCATTAAATTACTTAAAGTGAGTAATGTAATCTGAATACTTTGGATTACTTGATTTGCTGTAGAGAAGCAAAGACAAGGAAATCGTAACATAAGAAGTTTTGTCTGATAAAAGAAAATATAAAGTCCAGACTTTACTTAAACAAATTAAAAGATTTATGGTTTATTTAGACCTGGTTTACCTGGTTTAAGAACCTGGTTTAGACCTGGTTTTAGACTGGTCCAGTCCTGGTTTAGACCTAGGTTTAGCACCTGATTTAGACCTGGTTTTAGTCCTGGTTTAAATCCTGGTTTAGTTTCCTAGTTTAGAGTCCTTTTAGACCTGGTTTAGACCTGGTTTAGACCTGGTTTAGACCTGGTTTTAGTCCTTTTAGTTTAGACCTGGTTTTAGTCCTGATTTAGACCTGGTTTAGACCTGGTTTAGTTTCCTGGTTTAGACCTGGTTTAGACTGGTTTAGTCCTGGTTTAGTTTAGACCTGGGTTCAGTCCTGGTTCAATCCTGATTTAGTCCTGATTTAGTGTCCTGCAATGACCAAAAAAATAAATAAAAAAAAGTGAAAACAGGAAAATCCCTCTGTGTAATCCATTTATTTCAACCAAGTAACTGTAATCCAATTACCACTCACTGAAACAGTAACTGTAACTGAATACAGTTACTCCATATAATTTGTACTCTGATTACATAACTCTGGTACATGTAATCTGTTACTCCCCAACACTGAATGCAACATCACAAAAATTCTGCGTTTGCATCTGGAAAATCACAAAAACACAATGAAATCAAACAATTAGAAGCAGAACTAAACATCAAATCCACTTTTTTCACAAGTAAACAGCTTCGTGGATAAAAACGCATAAAAATGGGTGCGTCCTGGTTCCAATGGCCAATGCAGCTGTGAGTTTCTGGTGACAGATTTGGCGGATGTAATCGGACACACTTGGCCTAGTTTGCACAAAAGGTCCCAAAAATGAAAAGGAACAGTCGATAATACTGTTAAAAACACCACACACACAAAGTCCATTTAATGTTTAGTTCCTCTTAATCTTTACACATTTCTTAAGCCTTCACAATATGGTTCGGGTTAAGTTTGACCAAGAAGAAGGGTCTATACCAAATGTTGAACTACAGATCTATTTAGAAGGTCTATATAGATTATCCAACATTAATAAATATGTGTAATGTATAAATATAATGTTTCATAGAAGTTGGAGTAGTTGTGTTCCAACCACAGGGGGATCACACTCCTCAGCCTCCCCGGTCAGGTCTATGCCAGGGACTGGAGAGGAGAATCCGGCCGATAGTTGAACCTCGGATCCAGGAGGAGCAGTGTGGTTTTCGTCCTGGTCGTGGAACACTGGACCAGCTCTACACTCTCCATCAGGCGCTCGAGGTTCATGGGAGTTTGTCCAATCAATCCACATGTGTTTTGTGGATCTGGAGAAGGTATTCGTCCGTGTCCCTCGTGGTGTCCTGTGGGGGGTGCTCTTGGAGTTTGGGGTCCTTTGCTAAGGGCTGTCCAGTCCCTGTATGTCCGGAACAGGAGCTGTGTTCTCTGCAGTAAGTCAGACCTGTTCCCGGTGCATGTTGGACTCCACCAGGGCTGCCCTTTGTCACCGGTTCTGTTCATTGTTTTAATGGACAGAATTTCTAGGCGCAGTCAGGGGCCGGAGAGGGTCCGGTTTGGGGACCACAGGATCTCATCTCTGCTGTTCGCAGATGATGTTGTCCTGTTGGTTTCATCAGACCAGGACCTGCAGCACTGGGGCGGTTTGACCCGTGTGTGAAGCGTCTGGGATGAAGATCAGCTCCTCCAAGTCCGAGGTCGTGGTTCTCGACCGGAAAAAGGCGTCTTGTCCTCTCCAGGTGGGTGGAGAGTCCCTGCCTCAAGTGGAGGAGTTCAAGTATCTCGGGGTCTTGTTCACGAGTGAGGGGAGGATGGAACGTGCACCTATAGGCGAGTTTCATTGTTGACAAAAGCGCGTTGCATGCTGGGAATTATTTTGGTCGGTGGCAAGAAACACTAATTCAACATGACGGACGGAGCGAGAAAGCACGTAAAGGGTATTGATCCCGGTTATTTATCCACTCTAACGGCAGAGGACCCAAGACCATTTGACCAGAAATTGGTCATAAGCATCGACGGACGACAAATCACCCTTTTCAACCCCGACAAAAGTTGGACCAAACCAAATTTCTGGTCAGAATCGTCCAACTACCTGGACAAATATTCACTTGGGCGATATCCACAATGACTTGGTGGAAACTCCTGGGCCATTCACAGCAGAAAAGATGAAAACCTCCAAGAGTCTCGATGTGTTGTTGAACTTGTTGGAGTCCACGGTTTGTTAGGATCTTCTACGTTTGCTCTGCGGATGTTTGAAAGTCGTTTAATTCACCGTTAGTGGTTCTTTTCACTCAGAATACGAAAAAGACATTTTCCTTCTTCCGTGCTTCTATTTGTGCAGTCCGATAATGCAGCAGGAATTTACCATTATCGGGATAAATACGCGAGGTTACGCACTGTGTTTGACGCTACCGTGTTTCTTGCCTCCGACCAAAATATTTCCCAGCAGCAACGCGGTCTTTTAATAACAATGACGTCAGCTGAAACTCGCCTATACAGTTTCAATCAAATATGCAGGTCATTAACTAATGAAGCTGCAATGATGTTTTTACATTGTATGATTTTTTCTCACATTAGTTATTGTATAACCAGTTGGTCTTTGTCAGGTGTTACAACTCTTAAGCCAATAGAGTGAGTTCCTCTATAAAAAGCTTTGAAAATATTAGACAAGAAACCCTTTACTTACCACAGCTGCAATGTTCTCTCCAAATACAATCTATTGAGCTTTCAGAATTTTATAAAATTTTGAAATGCCTGTTTGATGTATAAGACTTTACATGGTTTAGCTCCACCCCCATTCAATGACTATATTAGGTACAGGTCAAGTGTTACGTCTCACTCCTCCAGGGCCACAGCCACAGGAGACTGTGAGGTGCCTGATAGAAAAACCTCTTTCAGTCAAAATGTGTTTTCATATAAGAGCAGTGTTGTGTGGAACAGTCGACCGCCCACAGTTAGACTCCCCCAGCTTCACGACTTTTAAAGGCCATTTAAAGACGTGGCTCAGGTCCACACAGGAGTGTGATCATTTACTATAGTTCACAATGTGCAATGGGCAATGTGCAATATACTATTTATTAAGTATTTTAATATTTTACTTACGGGCAATATGCAATACACTAAAGAATTTGAGGGCACATGCAATACATTGTAGAAAAGTACTTTATATTATAATAATTTTAGCAATGGGCTGTGTGCAATACCTGTACACTGGCACCTTAACTAAACAGGGCAGTGTGCAATTCTGATCAAATAATCCAGCGTCCTTTGTTTGACTTGTGTCTGTGATCTTGTGACTGACCAGCTCTTTGTGTCTACTTCTATTATTGTAGTGTCTGTCTGTGTGTATTGTTTTTACTGTGTGTATTTGTTTTATGATCTCATCAACCTGTCCAGGGACAGCAGATAGAAATTAGACTTGGGCTACAATCTGATAATATATTTACATATCATGTATATGTTCATTAATCTGTTTTGTCCCTATTTTTAAATAAAATAAAAACATTTAATTAATTAAATTAAAAAGCGTGAGATTGACAGGTGGATCAGTGCAGCGTCTGCAGTGAATCGGACCGTTGTGGTGAAGAGGAGCTGAGTCTCGATTTACCGTCAGTCTCCTCCCCTCACCATGAGCTCTGGGTAATGACTGAAAAGACGAGATCGCCGATACAAGCTCGGAGTAGAGTAGAGCCGCTGCTCCTCCACGTCGAGAGGAGCAACAGCATCTGTTCCGGATGCCCTCCCCTTTTGCCTCTTCAAAAACCAAATGGTGTCTAACCTGGGGCATGGGGGAATCTCAAAACAGTGAACTCTTGAACTCTGTCACCACTGTCCCATAAATAACTTCACACAAACATGTTCTGTACAGTTTCACAGTTTTAAGATTCCCTGAAACTTCCATTTTCCTTCATTTGAGCCACACTGATAGATCTAAAATCCATCTCCAGAGAACCAGCCTCACTGTCCAAAAATTTGTAACATCTGTACAAAAGTATAACATTTTTTGTGTATTTTGGCAAAATTTAGGAAAAGTCTTCAAGTTTCAGGATAAAAGAATGATGCTTAGAGTATTTTTACCACTTAATTTTTTTTTTTTTTTTTTTCGGTAAATCCACTTGTTGCCGGACACTAAATCAGGTCTAAAACCAGGTCTAAACTAGGTCTAAAACTAGGTCTAAACTAGGACTAAACCAAGACTAAACCAAGACTAAACCAGGACTAAACTAAGACTAAACCAGGACTAAAACCAGGGCTAAAACCAGGGCTAAACTATGTCTCAAACCGGATTTAACAGGACTAAATCATGCTGTGCGGATCGTGTCTCCTCCTCTTTTATCAATCATATTTTTAATACGGTTAAGTAAAGTCTGGGCTTTTTTATTGTCTTTTAGCAGACAAAACATCTTATGTGAACAACAAGTCTTTGCTACTTTACAGCAAACCAAGTAATCGAAAGTATTCAGATTACGTTACTCACTTTAAGTAATTTAATTTATTCTGTTACAAACTACATTTTGGGGTATGTAATCTGTAATCTGTAGGGGATTACATTTTAAAAGTAAACTTCCCAACACTGTTAAAGATGCACTGTAACTTTTTGGCTGTGGGTCCATCACCTGCTTGTTTCTATGGAAATGTCACTGCTGTGCCTGGAATGTTCCACAGTGTGACATTAAACAGCTCTACTTTACATTTATTCAACTACAGGTGGTTTTATAGCTCAAAAACACCTAAAAAAAAATCACAAAACAAAACAAAACAGACTTTCTGACTGAGCGGATTTGACCTGTAACCTGGCCTGTTTTGATGTCCATGAAGATAAAAAACGTTTAACTGAAATCCAGATAAAGCAATAACATCTCCATTGAGTGAAGAATTTGATAATAGATAACAGAAAAGTTACGTAATGCGCCTTTAAACATTTACAGTATCTTACATAAGACCTGATCTTGAGCCAAATGAAAGATCAACTGCCCCGCCCATAAAAACAAACGTGTTCATGTGTGTGTCACTGACTATTATTTTAACCTTATCATATTCTTATAGAGCCATGACGTCCTGCTGTGACGAAGAGAGAAGAAAACGGAAAATATTAGTTGGATTGGACCTGCATCAAGAGCACCTCAGTGTAACAATATAAACAAAACTATCTGTGGTGCACTTCGTCACTGTACATGTTACATAAAAGAGCCCATGTTACTATTTTGTTGAGCTGTGTCATAAAGTTCCTCATCACAAATTAGACCTGGAGTTGTGTTTAATCCGTGTGTCATTCGTTCATTCGTTTTTCAATATAAAACCAAAAGTAAGAAAACGAAAAATCAACAGTTTTCTTCATTATTTGTCTCCAAAACTAAAATGAAAAAACAGATAACGATTCGTTTTTTGTGTGTTTAAATGAATAATGGATAAAACTGATATTACGTGACTTCCGTGACTGCAATGCCGGACTTTTGCGCCGAATATGATCTGAACCAGGACTGAACCAGGTCCGGGACCAGAGAGCAGGACCAGAGCAGGACTCTGAGCTTTGACTCCGAGCCTCCGCGTGGTTCAAGCCTCAGCTTCGAGCTCCGGCCCTGCAGTGGGCTCTGAGCCTCTGGTCTGGTCCCACTGTGGTCTCAGTCTGGTCCCGGTCTGGTCTCAGTCTGGTCCCGGTCTGGTCTCAGTCTGGTCCCGGTCTGGTCTCAGTCTCGGTCTGGTCCTGGTCTCAGTCCTGATCTCAGTCTCGGTCTGGTCTTGGTCTCAGTCCCGCTCTGGTGCCGGTCTGGTCCCGGTCTGGTCCCGGTCTGGTCTCAGCCCGGGTCTGGTTCCGGTCTGGTCCCGGACCTGGATCAGTCCTGGTTCAGTCCGACATCGCAGTTTAAGTCACGTAAACGGGAAACGGTCATTATCTGTTTTTTTTTTCCATTTTTCATTTAAACACAAAATAAAAAAATGAAAAAATGAATCATTATCTGTTTTTTCATTTTAGTTTTGGAGACAAATAATGAAGAAAACTGTTGTTTTTTTCGTTTTCTTATTTTTGGTTTTATATTGAAAAACGAATGAACGAACGATACACGGATTAAACACGAGTTCTTCTCTCAAACAAAAAACACTCTGCTTCACCTTGTGATGTCATGTGCCACTGCGATTTTAAACTTCATAAACCTTTAGAATCACTTTGATCCGAATGATTCTAGTGCAGGTATATGGAGTTTTAAAACACAGTGGAGCACATCCCGTATTAACACATTTAAACCTGTTGCCCCTCGTCTCTGGAGCCAATCGTCTCTTTGCTTTCGTTCTTTGGACTTTACCTTAAAAAAACAGACCTGAAGAACATTTTACTCTTGATATAGTGACTGTATTTCTGCTGCACACTTTGATGACATGTTTACTGCAAAGAACTGTGTGACTTCCAGAGAAAATACTCCAAGAGGAAATACTTTGAGGAAATGGACCATATCATCACCAACCAAAACACCAGAGTGGAGTAAGAACAAGGGGGACGACACTTTTGGCTCTTCCTCTCCTCAAACTGCTCTGACACAAATCTGCTGCAGAGACCTTTGACTGAGCTGGGTCCCCTTGCCACAGATCTGACCTGTAACGTGTCTGGTTTGGTCTCCGTGTGGATAAAAGTTTCTCACAGTAAGACTCATAAAACTTGATCTTGAGCCAGTTGAAAACTCATGTATTGCACACAGGCTTAACCATTGTCACTGTCCCACCCATAAAAACAAACACATAGCTCCTGTCCACTCATGTGTTCATGCCTGAATCACTGACTATTATTTTAACCTTATCATATTGTTATTGAAATGTCGTAAACACATGACATCCTGCTTTGACGAAGAGAGATGACTGCACTGAGGGTTGCGTGGAGGGTTTCATCCCAAATCCAGCCCCCCGAGACTGTGCGCGAGCCGGAAGGAAGGGGGCCGAGGACGAGTGACTGTGGGAACCACTGCCCAGGCTCCATGAGAACATCAAGGACAAGGCCCCGACAGATGAGGAGCTCAGAGAATGTCTCAGACAGTGGGGTCCAGAGGAAGAGGAGCTGGAGGGACCATCATGGCAGGAAGAGACCCTGCACGGAACCACCGGAACAGAACTGAAGTGGCTGATATAAAAAAAAAAACTACTTATGTCTTGTGAGGGCTGGTCTGAAGGACACACAGAGGCTCATCCTGGCTGCACAGGAGCAGACCCTGAACACCTGAGCAACAGAGGCCCAGCTCTACCAGACAAGACAAGAGCCACGGTGTAGACTGCAAAGACTCTCCTGAGACAGTCCAGCACAGAACTACAGGTGTAAGATGCTGCAGGGAAACAAACATGGAGCCGACAGAACCAAGTGGCGGGCAAAGTGTACAGAAACATGTGTGCAGAGTACAAGCTGGAGACCCCAGGATCAAGGTGGGAAACACCTCCAAAGGTTGTGGAGAACAACGGAGACAAGATCCTGTGGGACTTCCAGATACAGACTGACAGGACGGTGATGGACCAACCAGACATAGTGGTGGTGGATAAGAAACAGAGCAGAGCCGTGGTGGTGGATGTCACAATATCAAGAGATGGTAATATCAAGAAAAAGGAACACGAGAAACTAGAGAAATACCAGGGGCTCAAGGAGGAGCTGGAGAAGGTTTGGGAGATGAAGGCGTCAGTGGAGCCTGTGGTGATCGGACACTCAGGGCTGTAACCCCCAAACTGGAAGAGACTACAGCAGATACCGGGAAAAACATCAGACATCTCAGTCCAGAAAAGTGCAGTACTGGGAACAGTAAAGATACTGCGCAGAACTCTTAAGCTCCCAGGCCTCTGGTAGACGACCCGAGCTGGATGAGAGGGAGAGACCAACCACTGTGGACATAGATAGATATTTATAGACATAGATATAGATAGATACAGAAGTCCCACAGTCCAGAACCAACCAGACATAGTGGTGGTGGATAAGCAACAGAGCAGAGCCGTGGGGGTGGACGCTGCAAAAACAAGCGATGGTAATATCAGGAAAAAAATATGTGGGGGTTACAGCGGGGGAGTGGTTTAGCAGATCCCAGGAAAAACATATATAATATAGCCATACAAGAATTATTTTTAATGAAAAGTAAGACCTATATAATACTGGGAAACTGTAGAACGTGTGGAATGCTTTGAAACATTTTTCAAAGAAACGTGTGATGTATTTGTAATAACAAATACATCATTCAACAAGTATGTGATAATTATCTAGCGGAAGGTATTAAAAACAAGTTCATTGTTCTGTGTGACATTAATGAAGGGTGTGGTGCATTCTCCACAACAACGGGTCCTCCCCAGTCACATACAATTAGTATAGTTAAATATATATTTAATGAAAAGTAAGACTTATATAATATTGGCGAACTGTGGAACATGTGGAAAGATGTGAAACATTTTCCAAACATGTATGATCTATTTGTAATATGAAATATCAAGTATGTAGTCTTGTTCCAGTGTAGAGGTGGAAAAACAGGTGTGACGCTAGAAAAGGGTGTGGAGCATTGTCCAAAAATCAAGTCAATGATCCGTCAGAGCAACGGTTCCTCCCCAATCACATCCTTTTAAAAGGAGTCAGACTGAAGCAGCATCCATCAGAAAACTCACAGCTCCAGGAGTATTCGACAGGTGAACGACACGAGACTGAAGCCACACCTGAAGACATGAAGACTGCACTCAAGATGCTCCTGTCCTTGGCCTTAACTGTGGCTCTGTCCATCAACACAGGTAAAATCTAATAATCTATAGTCCTGAATTGGTCCTGGACAAGTCCTAGTTTAATCCTGTTTCAGACCTGTTTTAGTCCTGGTCTAACCTGGTCTTGTCTTTGCAGCTGCTGGACTCTCTTGCCTTACTTGTACAAACCAAACCGACTTGAACTGTGCGTCTACAGTTTCTGTTGCCTGCATCAACGGAGAAACCCTGTGTGTCTCTGCCATCATTACAGGTACATGTTCAAAGTTGAACAGTGACAGTTCACACAGTAGAAGCTGTTTTGTACAAACACAGAGTAAACCTGCCTCTAATTATGAATATATTTCTGATATTTTCACAGCGACCTCATCCGGCGGTTCGTCCACTCAGAAAATAAAGGGCTGTGCTAACCCCAATATCTGTCCAGCTTCAGGGCCCCAGGACTTTTCACTGAACGTCGGTTCTGCTAGTGTTCTGGCCAGAGCTGTATGTTGTAATAATGCAAACAACTGTAACTCTGGTACCCCTTCCAGTGAGTGACAGATTAAGAGACCAGTGCTTTGTTCGCAGCATTGTCCAGACTTTAATAGATTGTTGTGTCTCCTGTGTCAGCTCCGGTGCCCACTGCTGGCTCTCTGCAGTGCTACAGGTGTAACCCATTGACAGGTCCATGCAACACACCAGTAACGTGTAACTCTCTGGAGACCAGCTGCTTCTCATCCACAGGTGAGTTCTACACAGGAGCTGGATCCTGGGTCCAGAGCTGGACACCTGCAGACACATTTGCCATAGTAACAGTGTCATGTGTTTTGTTTGCAGTGATTCCTTCAGGTAGCTCCACCTCAATCCCAGCTCATGGATGTGCCTCTGGTAATCTGTGTCTGTTGTCTGCTGCTTATTTATCCTCCTCCCCTCTGGTGGCGAGCATCGGCTCTGTCCAAGGAAACCCCACCTGCTGCAGCACAACTAACTGCAACACCCTGACTACTACTGCAGTACCAACTACTACTACTACTACTACTACTACTACTACTACTACTACTACATCACCAACTACTACTACTACTACTGCCTCCTCAGCTGCGTCTTTGGTGAGATTGAGCTTGGTCCATTTTCTTCTGGGACTCATCCTGATGCTTCTGTTTTAACTGAAACACAAATGTGTTGAAGTTGTTGTGTTTTACAGTTTGTATTATTCTTTACACATGTATTTAAGAAACTTATAAATCTGACTATTAATTCTGTGTAAATTGTATTCACACCTTTTGATGTTCAGACGTGAGTTTCAGATCTTGTTTATTATTCCACATGTTAAAAAACACTTTTCAGTGAAGTCTCAGAGACGCCTCTGAGTCTGAGATAAAAAAGTATTCGTGTTATTTATTCTTCTGTATTGCTTCATATTTGTACATGTGATAATAAATATTTATTTCAACAAAGAATTTCACTTTTATATCACAGCTGAATTGCTGATAGGTCAACAACACTGACCTGACTCTCACTAGATTAATGTGTGATCCTCTGTGTTTAGTTCTGCTCATCAAACTGGAACGACTTTGGCTGAAACTGAATGGAACTAATGATCACAAAAGAGAAACCAGATGAGAAATCAAACTTTTGTTACTTACAGCTAAGAGAGAAATACTTTATTGATCTACAAAGTAATTCAAGTTTTGCTGCAACAACATTTCCACTGCTCTTGTCAGTGGCCTTTTTGTCGGTTCTAAAGTCCCTTTGTGACTTTAGAACCGCGCCCAAGCTCAGATTGCCCCTAAAGTTTTGGTACGTTTGTCCAGTGTGAGCGCAATCGAACTGTGCTCAGGTGCGGCACGATTGGGACTTTTGCCCAGTTGGAGGATGTGGACCAAAGCTCGGCACGGTTGCTCACGTACAGGCACACGCACGACTTTACTATACGACGCCTGTCAGGTGCACTGATGTTACTCATACGATAAAAACAGTGAATAAAATCTGCCCCAAAACACACGACAAATCTTGAATAAGGACTGTAACAGACGTTTAGCTGCGTCTCATCTCCAGCTGACCTCACTGCTCTGTGCTGTTTTTATGAAAATCTCAAGGAGGAGCGCGTATCATAAAAGGACTCATATCTCTCTCACTGTTATAGATATTTCTGCTGCTATACTTTATTTCTCTGCGACAAGCGTTAGCATTACTTCATGACATGTAAACACACAGCACCGTGTGATGATGTCAATCAATCAATCAATCAAACCACCCACCCACAAACCCAACCCCCACACAACCAAACAACCCAGACACACACACAGTAACATGCTAAAATACATAAAACCGGACATAATAAAATGTGAGGCTGGATACAGGCGAACCAGTTGAGAAAGCATCATCAGAGGAGCCGTCTACACCAGGAGCAGAGAGACGTCCACCACCACCAGGAACCACCACAGGAGCCAGGGGAGAGATGAAGCCCAAGCACCAACTCTCCACCAGGAGCCCACATGACAGACCCGGCAGACCACACCCGACCTCCGCTCCTGATGCAGAGGCTCCTACAGAGGAAACACTGGAAATCCTAAAATATGCCTAAAATAAATAAATATAATAAAATGTGTACAGTAGAAACAAGTAAAAGTATAAGATTTTAATCAAAAGCTAAGCTAAAAAGGTGGGTCTTGAGCCTGCTTTTAAAAACATGATTGTTTCTTTGGCCCTGAGCTCCTCCGGCTGCAGTTCCATAGACGAGGGCTGTAGTTCTGGAAAGACGCTTCTCTCTGTGAGTGTGTGTCCTGACTTTGGGAATGAGCAGGAGCTGCTGCCAGAGGAGCGCAGGGTCTGCGAGGGTTCGTAGGGTAAAAGCAGTTCTGAAAGATAAGAAGGCCCAAGACAGTTAAGACATTTAAAAACCAGTAAAAGAACTTTAAAATCGATCCTGAAACTCACAGGAGCCAGTGCAGTGATTTTAAAACTGGTGTGATGTGGTCCCGCCCTCTGGTCCTCGTCAGGACACGTGCTGCTGAATTTTGTAATAATTGCAAACCTGAAATACTCTTTTTGGGAAGAGCAAAGAGCAGGACATTACAGTCGTCTATTCGACTGGTGATAAAAGCATCAGCGTTTCTGTGTTGGCCTGAGAGAGAATGGGGCGGACTCTGGATATGTTTTTAGGTGATAAAAAAAACATTTTTGTGATGTTCTTAATGTGTGGGATAAAAGTCAGCTCAGAGTCAAAAATGACGCCCAGGTTTTTTACTTGAGAAGATGGGTTAAAAGACTGTGCTTATAGTTTGGGTAAAAGTTTCTCTCTCTGGGCCTCAGGACCACACCAAGTCATTGGCCATGGCCCGGTTTGGTTGTGCAGGTTTGAGTGCCAAACATAGAACCCTACGCAATTGTGCTTGAGCACGGTACGGTTCTACAGTCCTAGTGTGAGTGCGCCCTCAGTCTCATGTCTCAGGTCAGTTTCTCTGGAGGACTGGTCAGGGAGGGTCAGCAGATCTGTGTCAGGGCAGTTTGAGGAGAGGAAGAGCCAACAGTGTCCCTCCTCTGTGTCCTGCAGTGTCACAGCAGCCTCCAGGGGGCGCCAGGTGAACACAACAGGATAGACCTCACTCTCACTCTGCTCTGGTGTTTCGGTTGCAGATGAAATGGTCCATTCTCTCAGAATATTTCCTCTGGAAGGTTTTCTGTCACATTTGGTGTAAAAAACCTGTAGCAGCTCAACATCTTCCCTGTAGTCCTGTCATGATGGCAAATGTTGAAGTCTGATGTATTGTTGAAGTAAATATAGATGATATTTATTCTACCGACACAAAAACATTCCAGACAAACCAATAACATCTCCACTGTGACTAAAACAAACGCCCAACTATTCCAGTCCACTCATGTGTTCAAGTGTGAGTCACTGAGTATTATTTTAGGCTTATCATATTCTTATTAAGCACGTCCTGCTGTGACGAAGAGAGAAGACGGAAACTATTTCTGGAACTGGACCTGCATCAAGAGCACCTCAGTGTAACAATATAAACTAAACAATCTGTGGCGTAATTCCCCACTGCTGTGCACTTTCTGAAAAGACAGAATGAGTTTATCCAAGTTCATTTTACATAAGAGTCCATATTACTATTTTTTGATTTATGTCATAAAGTTCCTCATCGCAAACAGACCTGGAGTTCTGTTTTGTTTCATTTGCACATTTTTAACACAAACTCTGCATATTTAGGCCGAGTTCTTCTCTCAAACAAAAAACACTCTGCTCCACCTTGTGATGTCATGCGCCACTGCGATTTTAAACTCCATAAACCTTTAGAATCATTTTGATCCGAACATCCTGTATTAACACATTTAAACCTGTTGCCCCTCGTCTCTGGAACCAATCGTCTCTTTGCTTTAGTTTTTTGGACTTACATATAGCCATACCATTATTATAACTAAATATATATTTCATGAAAAGTACGACTTATATAATATTGGCGAACTGTGGAACATGTGGAAAGACATGAAACATTTTCCAAACATGTATGATCTATTTGTGATATGAAAAATCAGGTATGCAATCTCATTCCAGTGTAGAACAGGTGTGACGCTAGAAAAGGGTGTGGAGCATTGTCTAAAAATCAAGTCAATGATCGTCAGAGCAACGGTTCCTCCCCAATCACATCCTTTTAAAAGGAGTCAGACTGAAGCAGCATCCATCAGAAAACTCACAGCTCCAGGTGTATTCGACAGGTGAACGACACGACACTGAAGCCACACCTGAAGACATGAAGACTGCACTCAAGATGCTCCTGTCCTTGGCCTTAACTGTGGCTCTGTCCATCAACACAGGTAAAATATTTTAATAATCTATTGTCCTGAATTGGTCCTGGACAAGTCATAGTTTAATCCTGTTTCCCACCTGTTTTAGTCCTGGTCTAACCTGGTCTTGTCTTTGCAGCTGCTGGACTCTCTTGCGTTACTTGTACAGACCAAAGCGACCCAAACTGTGTGTCTACAGGTTCTGTTCCCTGCACCAATGGAGAAACCCAGTGTGTCTCTGCCGTCATTACAGGTACATGTTCAAAGTTGAACAGTGACAGTTCACACAGTAGAAGCTGTTTTGTACAAACACAGAGTAAACCTGCCTCTAATTATGAATATATTTCTGATATTTTCACAGCGACCTCACCCGCCGGTTCGTCCACTCGGATAATAAAGGGCTGTGCTGACCGCAATATCTGTCCAGCTTCAGGGACCCAGGACTTTTCACTGGACGTCGGTTCTTCTAATGCTCTGGCCAAAGCTGAATGTTGTAATAACATTAACGACTGTAACTCTGCTACCCTTCCCAGTGAGTGACAGATTAAGAGACCAGTGCTTTGTCCACAGCATTGTCCAGACTTTAATAGATTGTTGTGTCTCCTGTGTCAGCTCCGGCGCCCCCTGCTGATGGATCTCTGCAGTGCTACACCTGTGACCCAGTGACAGGTTCATGCAACATGACATTAACGTGTAACACTCTGGAGAACAGCTGCTTCTCGTCCACAGGTGAGTTCTACACAGAGCTGGACACCTGCAGACACAGTTTCCATAGTAACAGTGTCATGTGTTTTGTTTGCAGTGATTCCTTCGGGCAGCTCCAGTTCAGTCCCAGCTCATGGATGTGTCTCTGGTAATCTGTGTCTGTTGTCTGCGGCTTATTTATCCTCCTCCCCTCTGGTGTCGAGCATCGGGACAATAACACAAGACCCAACCTGCTGCACCACACCTAACTGCAACCCTGTGCCTACTACTACTACTACTGCAGCCCCAACTACTACTACTGCAGCCCCAACTACTACTACTGCAGCCCCAACTACTACTACTGCAGCCCCAGCTACTACTACTGCAGCCCCAGCTACTACTACTGCAGCCCCAGCTACTACTACTGCAGCCCCAGCTACTACTACTGCAGCCCCAGCTACTACTACTGCAGCCCCAGCTACTACTACTGCAGCCCCAGCTACTACTACTGCAGCCCCAGCTACTACTACTGCAGCCCCAGCTACTACTACTGCAGCCAGCTACTACTACTGCAGCACCACTACTACTACTACTACTGCAGCCCCAACTACTGCTACTACTACTGCAGCCCCGACTACAACTACTACAGCCCCGACTACTACTACTACCACTGCAGCCCCGACTACTACTACTACTACTACTACTACAACCCCAACTACTACTACTCCTACAGCCCCAACTACTACTACTACTGCAGCCCCAAGCGCTACTAGTACTACTAGTACTACTACTACTACTACTACTACTACTACTACTACTACTGCCTCCTCAGCTGTGTCTTTGGTGAGATTGAGCTTGGTCCATTCTCTTCTGGGACTCATCCTGATGCTTCTGTTTTAACTGAAACACAAATGTGTTGAAGTTCTTGTGTTTTACAGTTTGTATTATTCTTTGTGTATGACATGTATTTAAGAAACTTATAAATCTGACTATTTATTCTGTGTAAATTGTATTCACACCTTTTGATGTCCAGACGTCAGTTTCAGATTCCACATGTTAAAAACGTCCAGTCTACTGCGGGCAGTAAAAGCAACACTTTTCAGTGAAGTCTCAGAGACGCCTCTGAGTCTGAGATAAAAAAAAGTATTTGTGTTATTTATTCTTCTGTATTGTTTCATATTTGTACATGTGACAATAAATATTTATTTTAACAAAGAATTTCACATTTATACCACAGCTGAATTGCTGATAGGTCAACAACACTGACCTGACTCTCTCTAGATTAATGTGTGATCCTCTGTGTTTAGTTCTGCACATCAAACTGGAACGACTTTGGCTGAAACTGAATGGAACTAATGATCACAAAAGTGAAACAAGAAAAAATCAAACTTTTGTTCCATCCAGTTGAAAGAGAGACAGAGAGAGAGAGACTTTATTGGTCCTGAAAGAAATTCAAGTTTTGCTGCAGCAACATTTGCTCTTGTCAGTGTCCTTCGTGTCTCGGTCAAAGGTCTCAGGTCAATGTAACAGAAGGACTGGTCAGGAGGGTCAGCAGATCTGTGTCAGGCCAGTTTGAGGAGAGGAAGAGGGGTCTGTCCATATGAAATCAGTCGTTTCTAAAATTACCAAAGTAAAGAATCAAAAATTTTAGCTCAGTCCCTTCAGTCATTACTGAGTTATGGCCCATTGAAATTTTGGGTCCATGCCCACTTTTGCAAAAACCTTAATTTACAAGCATGTTTGAGGGATCATAACTTCATAAAAAATAGAGCTAGGAAGCTGAAAATGTGTATTATTGTAGATTCTCGGTCATAGATAAATCTGTTGTCAAATAATGGGATCTCTATTAAGGAGAGCGCTGTGGGCCCCCAAAATCTCAAATTTGGTTGCCAATCAATTTATTTATTTATTTATTTTATTTTATTTTTTTATTTTTTTTAGATCCAAGATCTATTTACTCCAAGCAGATATTTACAACAATTTACTAACTGCTGAACCTGAATATTTGAGAGAATGACCATTTTTGACAACAATCTCACACTTTTCTGAGCTTTCATGTGGCTGGTGTAGAGTCTCAAATATGGACACAGACCAGATTTGACCTTTTTGGCCCCTTCTTTGGAGCCTTAGTTCCCCATGTGGGCACAGTTTAATGTTGATCAAATTTTTACCAGAAAAACTTTGGCATATTCTGATTAGTTTAACGTTATAAAAACATCTACTATTAACTTCCTTTTTTTCAAATGGAATTTTTGAAAATGAGTTCTCACAGGTCATTTTTGGTGGAGCTTAGGGACTTTTCCACCTGCGAGCAAAGGTTCAATTACCTTTAAGAGGCTTAAACACAAGTTACTTGTTATAAGGGAAGACATTGGAGATTATTTGTTATAATACAAATTTTGAACTTCCTAGCTCTATTTTTATGAAGTTATGGTCTCTCAAAAATGCTTATAAATTTAGCCTTCTGAAAAAGTGAGCCTGGCCCCAAAATTTAAAAGGGCCATAACTCAGGAACGACTGAAGGGATTGAGCTCAAATTTTAGATTCTTTCATTTGGTAATTTTAGAAGTTTTTTTTTTATTTTTTTAATTCAGCCAATTCTGAGATGGCTCATAGGGGAGGGCGGCTGATTTCATACGGATGGACCCAGAGCCAAAAGTGTCCTTCCTCTGTGTCCTGCAGCATCACAGCAGTCTCCAGGGGGCGCCAGGTAAACACAACAGGACAGGCCTCGCTCTCACTCTGCTCTAGTGTGTAGGTTGGAGATGAAGGTCTAATGTCACATTTGCTGCCACATTTGGTGTAAAAACCCTGTATCATCTCAAATGTCAAACCACAGACATCTTCCCTGTCGTCCTGTCACTTTGAAAATATGTTGAAGTCTGATATATAGTTAAAGTAAATATAGACAATAAACAATAATACTGAAGCACTGACACAAAAACAGATTTATACCACAGCAACTGTGAGCAGCAATAAATAAATGGCGAAATAAAACACTTCAGTCCTTAGTTTGCTTCTGTAATGAGACGTAGAAGTTACAGTATTAATTTAACCTTTTATGGCTTAAATTTCACCACATAGCCAAAAAAAAAACTAACAAAAAAACAAAAAACAAAACAACAATTTCCCAGCAGTGCACAGAAAAAGTACACACAATAGATAGTGACTTGCAAAAAATATTGTTTCAGTTTTCAAATATTGAACGATAAGTCGATATTTTAATTATCGTGACAGAGCTACTTCCCTGTCCACAAATGCACACAGCGCTTACCTTCTGCACATTTTTCACAAACTAAAAAAAGTTTCTGCTAAATTTGGCTGAAGTACATTTAGAAATAGTGATTCTTTTTTTTTTTTTTTTTTTTTTGTAAATAAATATTTTTATTAAGGATTCACAGTATGCTCTTACAAGATTTTCAAATCACTTTTTTTTTAACTTATTTTCAAAAAGAAAACACCATCTTAATAAAACTAAAAATAAGTTTCAAATCCTGATATTCTCAAAAATGAAATAAAAGCAAACAATTAAAAGACAATAATAACTATGATGATGAAAAATAAAATAAAAAATGTAAAGAGAGAAGAAGAAAAAGAGGAGTGAAGAAAGTGTGTGTGTGTTTGTAATGATTTACAGTATTCCATAAACGAACCCCATTTCTGTTTTTTTTTTCTTCTTCATTGCCCTTAGTTGCAATATTAATCTTTTCTAATTTAAATAATCCTAAGACATCATGAAACCACTGACATATTAAAGGAGAAGGAAGATTTCCAGAGAAGCAAAATATCATGTCTAGCTATAAGTGATGTAAAAGCTAGTATTTTGAAATGAGTATTGTCAGTTATCAAGGTATTACTGTATTTTTTCAGACTATAAGTCGCACTTTTTTTTCATGGTTTGGGGTGACTTATATATTAAAAATTTCAGACTGACAGCTATGAGAGGCTCTGGGATTGTGTGTGTCCTGCTGCAAGTAGTGAAATATTCAGCCGAAAACAGTAAACGAGCAGCAGAAAGAAAGTTTGGAGTGAGCGAGAAACTTGTGAGGGACTGGCGGAAAGTGAGGATGGAGAAAACACAGCTTCACGGCAACTGGGAGGATGCACCATGAAACTTCCTGAAGTCACTGAATGGATGGACAAAGCCTGGACTTCAGTGACACCGAAACCATCCTGTCGGGATTCAGAAAGACCTGAATAATTCTAACTGGAACTGATGCTGAGTCTGACAACAGCAACACAGAAGAGGAAGCGGCGCTCTGTTTACCTCCGGAGGCCGAGGGAGAGTTTGGTAAACTTGTTCTGTTCTGTTGTTTATGTTATAGGTATCTGAAGAACTGTTCATATGTGACGTTAACAGTCTGTTGTTCTCTGTTCTATTGTTATTACTAGAACTTGCTTTTCCTGATGAAACGTTTGTTCCTGGTCATAGATTTTATAAAATAAATTTCCCCCAAAAAGTGTGACTTATAGGGAGTGGTGCGCCCGTCTGCACCACTCCCTCCCTCCATCACCGGGAAAAGCCAGAAGGAAAAGAAGGGCCCCAACTCCCGAGGGTGACACGCCAAGGAGCGGCGCACGCCGAGTCAGCCCCCACTTCTTCTGCCACACCAGCAGACAAGGATGTTGATGGGAATTTTCCCATGGTGGAGGTCACAGGTGTGGATGTATATCACCTATGACCTGCCACTGACATTTCCAATCACGCTGAGTCGTTGCCAGACTCAGCTGTTTACGGGGCCACGTTTGCTGACCAATTCTTGACCTTCTGTCGGAAGTTCCGCCCCTCTGGACAGGAGATAAGCTCAATCATGGCGAAGACATTTAAATCATATAACTTCCCTAAAATTGCTGCAGACCTCCCTGACCAGGCACTTCACACTGAAATGGTGCTCTATGAAAAAAAATAACAGTTACATGAAGGCGGTGACGCACGTGTGATAACATCAGAGAACTTTTCCCAGCTGAGGTCAATGTTGATGCTATGTTTCTATGCAAACCTACCCCTGACGAGGAAGTGAACATTTACATTCAGTGTACACTGGAGGCTTTGAAGCTGCACGGTGCCTATTCTGAGAACAGAACATACAAATTGCATTTGTGCCAAGCGATTAAGATGTGTTTTCTCTTGTCCAGAATCTGAACATGAATGTGCACAAGCCACACCTGAAGACCTGCGGGCATATGTAACAAGTGTTTGCTTATTACTTAGGTAATAAAAGTGTAACGAATGTGTAATGATTGTAACTGTGATAACCATGTAGTAACTGTTATAACCATGTAGTAACTGTTATAACAGTGTAATAACTGTGTTATGACTATGTGTAATTAGCAAGGTTGAATGATCAGAAGATTCTAAGTAAGGCTACTGGAGGGCAGGGGCAGTAAATTGAGACATGGGATTAGTTGAAAATGAATAAAGTGTATTATACAGGAAGAAAGTGAGACAACAAAATATTCAACAGC
This sequence comes from Boleophthalmus pectinirostris, assembly GCF_026225935.1. NCBI lineage: Eukaryota > Metazoa > Chordata > Actinopteri > Gobiiformes > Gobiidae > Boleophthalmus > Boleophthalmus pectinirostris. The sequence continues at coordinate 3,056,844 of NW_026571299.1, read as the reverse complement.
TGCAGCAACAAAAATCAAACAACTCAGTTAAATGTCCTTGCAAACTGGGTCTGGTTGCCCAGGGTGTAACCAGAGTCCAAACTACTTCAAAGTCCAGTATTATTATTTGAGGTTGTATGATGTCCATAAAGCGCGGTTGATTGAATAATTACGTAGTGGAGGTAGCTGGAGTAGGTGGGAGATAGAGGATAGGCGGTTAGCCTCCTACCAGACCGGAGCTCTCAAAAGGACAGTTCCGAGCTCGCCATCAATTTGAACCCAAGTTTGGGCACCTGGCCTGTGTGCACATTAAGAAAGGCCTCTTAGAACATGTTTACAGTTAGCGTTAGCATTCACATTAACATTACAAGAGTTCATAAGTCAATCTGTCACAAGATTACAACTAATCATGTGGAGCACATGTTAGCATTAGCATGCTAGCTGTTAGCATGCTAATGCTAAGCTAACATTGACATATGCTCAAGCCCCCAGGTTCCAAAATGGCCGCCCATTCAAGTCAATGGGCTGAGCTCAATGGCGCATGATCCCAGATTAGCCTAGCCCGGCTAGGTACATCCGGTGGCTGTGGGCCGACCGAGCATGCGCAGTAGTGCTCTTTTCTCCCACGGGCACACGCGAATGCACGCGACCACATGCACGGAGCGCGGGCTGGTGTATCACGTGATCGCTTTGACCAATCAGAGCGAGAGGAACGAGAGCGGAGCCGGAGCTAACGAATATAAAGAGTTTTTTTAAGACAACTGAAGGATTTTGAGCGAGAAAAAGTTTATGATCTAAAAATAGGTAAAAATCGCCACAAAATCCGACATTTTTGAAAGTTGTAGGTGCCCTGTCAGCCGAACACGAGCAGGTTGTGATTACATTGCGCTCTGTGACAAAAATCTTCTCTTGGCCCATGGGATTTTTTCGACTGTAGTACCACTGAGTGGCCACTACGTCAACTACGGCAGCTACAAGCTAGCAATACTGTATCCAGTTATTTTAATAGATCCATGCATATGCTACATGGAGCAAGACATAGGGCCCTGACAAAATGGCTGACCTTAGCATTAGCATGCTAGCTCTAGCATTAGCACTAGCATACAAAGCCACAAGAACAAAAGCCATTAAATAAATCAATAAATAGGGGTCAGTTCTAACTTACCAGTTCAGTATTGTTTCAGTGTATTGAAAGCACACGTGGCAATGTCGCATAACGGGTCTGGTTCTAAAAGATGTGAATGGTGAAGTTAAAAATGGGAACATGAGAATTTGAAATGAAAAATTGTAGATGTACTGACCTTCAAGCTCTGTCCCCTGGCTTCTCTCCCACACAACTGAGGAGAGAGAAGTCAGGGGACCTTATATACTCTGACTGGGGATGTGTGATTGGATAATTGGTGAAATGGGCGGTGTGATGGGTGGTGACAAATCATGTGGAGTGGGGAAAACCTGGGTTGGATCTGGATACGGGGATTGAATTTTACCCTGGTTACACATACGCCTCCCATACCCAAGCAAGAACAACATAATGCCACCATGACTTTTTATGCCAGGACTGGGAGAGGAAAATCCAATTGTTGAGGCAAAGGATGGGGTGGCTGGGGTCAGGGAAGAAGGAATTGCCTTTGCTCGTAATCCGTGCTATGGTCAGGACGTCTGTTATAACTGTAGAGCAGCAGGACATTTTGCACAGCACTGCCCAGATGACCCATGGCAGGAGACCACCCGTGGAGGGGCTGACCAGCAGAGGGGTCAAGGGCGCACCTCCGACTGACTTGGCACGGGTCCAGCTGTGGGGTCCATGGTCGCTGACATCTCCTCTGATCCCATACCGGCCAACACCACCCACACATGAACCCACACAATGCATGGCACGGGAGACTCTTGGCACATATGCACAATTACTTGAACAGATATGGGATTTCCCGTCATACAAATTGTCTGTAAATTGAGAAGAAGTAAAATTTTTGGTGAATTCTAGTTTGTCCAATTCGATTATCAATTGTAGTGATCTCTCCCATGTGCCTAAATTGAGTGGCCATTATATGTTTTCAATTTCAGCATCTGGTAACACAATGAAAGAGCAATTCACGTCCCCTTTAAGATGTTTTGACACAGAGGTTGCAGCTTTCAAGCATTCCTTTGTATTCTCAGATTTATCATTGGCCGTGATCTGATGTGTAGATTGAATCTTTGTTTGATATCTACACCAAATGGGTTACAAGTAATTTCAATGAAAGACTTGACATTGCTGTTTGTGGTTGTTCGTGCAGAGACCCCTACTCCAAATTATGAATTCCACTGGAAATTATTACCAATTCCTGCAATTGATTTGATTGAGGAGACGAAAGGGAAGTTAAACCTGTCTGATGATGCTGAGTGTAAACATTTTGGAGACTTGGGCTGCTCGCTTCAAGTGCCTGCGTGTGCACTTGATTCTCTTGAAAAATTTTGGGTAGATGAAGACAAGTTGACTACAGGATATCTACACTGGACTGATCAGTTTTCTGCCGTATTTGTGGCTAGCACAGACAGACCTCAGAGTTTTGCTTTCACTTCAAGCATTCGCCCTTACATAGCTCTATCTAAACCTTTGAGCTCAGAGTGGAGGGAGGGGTGTGTGTTTGTGGAGTGTTGTGAACTAGCAACAGACTGGGCAGCCAAGTGTGATCTGTCAGTGTATTTTTCTCAGAGTGCAGGAGCTTGCAGGATGTAATACTCGGCCCCCGTCAATGCGTCCCAGCAAATCTGATAATGACTGCGGTCCTGAAAGTGCTGAATGCCTGATCTCGCAGGGGTAGACAGACATTCTGCACGAGCTACAGGATGTCCAGAGCACATTGTGGGCAACAGGCCCAACAGATGTAGGGTTGATACAGGGGTGTCAACCTGTGGGAATAATGCCAAAATCCAGTACTCATCCGTGTCACCTCCAATATTCATTGCAACCAGAGGCTATCGCGGGTATACACGCATCATGAATTTTGGACTTCTGGTCATCGCACAATGCATACTGGGAAAGATCCTCCAAAAAAGTGAGGGTCAAACAGCAATGTTTGTTTTCCCAGTGGGATGCGTCTATTGCGAAAGCCGATTTTTTCAAGTCTTTTGAACCATATCACTTTTGTTTCTGGTTCTGATATTATCATATTTTAGTTTTGGGATTCGGACCTCGTAATTGTGTGGTTGTTGGATGTTCTAACAGAGGAAAATGGCTCAAGAAACGGGCTTCGGAGGTGTATGAACTCTATAAATGCAAAAGGGAATCAGATGTGTGTGACTCCAAACCTCTGTTCAAACTGTTTAACCTCCCAACAGAATTGAAAAATAGTGAAAGGTGAAGGTGATGGGCAGGACCAAAAAGGAAACTTTGGCTGCCTAAATCATCCCAAGTTTGCAGCAAACATTTTGTATGTTGAGCACCAACAAAGCAAAATCCCAATTCCTCGCTCACCCTTGGTTACGAATTTGGAAAATCAACGCCAAAGCAAAAGGCACCAGCTGTTCACCAAGAAAAACCTTCCACTGCAAAGAGACCAAGACGTGATGTTTCTGTAAAACCACAAGAACAAGAAAGTGCAGCTCAGTCTGTTTATCTTCTGCAACTCTCCATTAACAAACGGGATCCTGCTTTGTTGTCGCTCCACATACAAAATGTTTTCTGCAAACTCGGGATGATTTTTTAGGCAGCCAAAGGTTTCCTTTTTGGTCCTTCCTGTGGATCAATCCTGCCCATCACCTTCACTTTCACTATTTTTCAATTCTGTTGGGAAGAGAAACAGTTTAAACGGAGGTTTGCATCATACACATCTGATTCACTTTTGTAGTTAGGGAGTTCGCAAACTTCCAAAGCCTGTTTCTTTTCCACTGTTAGGATCCAACAACCACACAATTATGATGTCTAAATCCCATAACTAAAATATGACAATATCAGAACCAGAAACAAAAGTGATATGGTTCAAAAGACTAGAAAAGACTGGCTTTGTCAAAAATCCTTCCCAGTATGCACTGCGCGATAACTGGAAGTCCGAAATTCGTCATGCATGTATTGACCCTTTGTTTATTTGCATTGTTGCATTGTCAGAAAACAATGCAACCTGGTGAAAATCGAAAATTGTGTTTTACGATCAGTTTGAAAGTGGTCAACGATGCCATTTAACCAGTGGCAGCAATTGTTCCTAACCCCTACATGATCTGAGTCAAGTTCCACCAGAACCAGATGCGAAGGCGGCGTCTTATTGCAGTGTGAAAACCACTCCTACACAATGCCTAACTAACCCAGTTGACATTCCTTCCTACTTATCAGCCATGCAGACTTCTGATTCACAGGCTAAAACTGTACTGTGGGCCAAGTTTGGGGCAGTGAGGAGGAAGGGTGTCTGGTTTAAATCGGATTCTTGGATTTAAGACAACTTTTTAGTTTATTCTTTAGTCTAGAAAATCCTCAACAATGTCATGGCTTCACAGCTCTTTCGCTGATTGGCCTAAAATTTCCTGGGTTCTTGGAAACCGTCTATTGTATTCCAATTCCTGACCTAGTCGCTTAAGTTCAAGAACTTTGCGCTCAGCCAAGTCTATACGTCCCTGAAACTGTCCTGCTGAGCTTTGATTGTGCTCTGAAAATGGAGCTGGCGTGAATTCAGCCTGGAAAGTTTAATTTCACTCCTGTCTCCCTGGCTGCCTCTCACTCTGTGATCACCACACTCCCATTACTCCTCCCCGCACCTCTTCCTCATCCAATTAGCTTCCATTCTGCCCAACTTAAACCCACATTGCAGGTACACGGACACTTTGGTTTGTGCTGCGCCCCACCTTCTCCTCATCTCATTGTCCCCATTCGATCTGACCTGTAACCTGGCCTGTTTTGGTGTCCATGAAGATGGAAAAGTTTAATGCCATACTGTGAAAAATTCCAGTCACTGTGAGTCGCTGAATATTAATTTTAACCTTGTCATTATTCTTATTAAGCACATCCTGCTGTGGCGAAGAGAGAAGGCGGAAAATATTTGTTGGACCTGCATCAAGAGCACCTCGGTGTAATAACATAAACAAAACAATCTGTGGCGTAATTCCCCACTGCTGTCCATTTCCTGAAAAGATAGAATGAGTTTATCCAAGTTCATTTTACATAAAAGAGCCCATATTACTATTTTTAGATTTATGTCATAAAGTTCCTCATCGCAAACAGACCTGGAGTTGTGTTTTGTTTCATTTGCACATTTTTAACACAAACTCTGCATATTTAGGCTGAGTTCTTCTCTCAAACAGAAAACACTCTGCTCCACCTTGTGATGTCATACGCCACTGTGATTTTAAACTCCATAAACCTTTAGAATCATTTTGAATGATTCTAGTGAAGGTATACGGAGTTTAAAAACACAGTGGAGCACATCCTGTGTTAACACATTTAAACCTGTTACCCCTCGTCTCTGGAACCAATCGCCTCTTTGCTTTCGTTCATTGGACTTAAATATAGCCATACCATTATTATAGTTAAATATATATTTAATGAAAAGTAAGACTTTTGTAACACTGACAAACTGTGGAACGTGTGGAAAGACGTGAAACATTTTCCAATGAACCATTTTACTAACAAATGTATGATCTATTTGTAATATGGAAATAACAAGTATGCAAATTGGTTTCTGTGTAGAACTGACAGGTCAGTTGTGACGCTAGAAAAAGGTGTGGCATTATCCAGAAATCAAGTGATAAGTTGGATTACTTCCTTTTCAGAAAACTCACAGCTACAGGTGTATTTGTATTAGAAACAACCTACATCTGAAGACATGAAGACTGCACTGAAGCTGCTCCTTTCTTTGGCCTTAACTGTGGCTCTATTCATCAACACAGGTAAAATCTTCTAATAATTAGGGCCGGGAATGTTAGTGGGTTCATTTTGCGTTAACTAATTTATTCATTATTGAAAAAGTCAATCATGAGCGAGCCTAGAATGTTTCTTACTGCTGCGGCGCTCACAGAAAACAGAGAGAATGAAATCAAAATAAACAAACACAGAGAAGGGTGAGGAACGTTTACACTGCCATTTTTATTTTAAAGTAAAATAAGTTTGTAACATGGCAACACTGAATTGTCTTATCACTGGAGTTTCTCGGGTCTGAAATTTCACCTAAACCAAGTTGGCACTGTGCTGATGCAAATCATTCAGAGAAACAAGTGGAGCGAGGCCTCGGTCGACCACGTGAGATGTAACATGTCAGAGCCGTCGCTCCACATACACATCACACACACACACGTCACACACACACGTCACACACAGCGGACCAAGAGCTCTCGGGGACCACTGTGCCAGTGATCGCATTCTTAGTAATAATGATAATAATAATATTCTTGTATGCATTAGCAACTTGCTTTGTTCAGAAAAGTAAAAAAACAAAAAACTTCTAGGAGGTGACAAACTGTACTGAAAGTGTTTTCTGGTTGTGTGTTCTGTTTCTATTTTTTACTGTCAAACAGGAAACATTAAAGCTCTGGCAGTGGAAATACATTTCAGTTTTTTATTTGGTTTGATTTGATTTTTTCAGTTGAGATTTACACTGAATACTTTATTTTACTGCTGCTCATCACATGAACTTTACTTTTCAATTCAATTCATTAAGTCAAACTGTAGGAATTGACAAACTGCACTAAAATTGTTTCTTTTTTTGAGTAAGATTCTTCAAAGGACGAAGAATAAACATGGACTTTACAGATGAGTGTCCTTCTCCTGTAGAAAGAAATGCTGTTTGCAATGTGTGGCTCTTTGTTTACATTTCCAGTAAAAGTGAGCTTAGCGCTACTGTTTAATTTATTCATTGGTTTTGTGTATAACATGCGATTAATCATTATTAATCACAGTTACTCAAGCGATGAATGCAATTAATATTTTTTTTACTTTTGCCCAGTCTTACTAATAATCTATAGTCCTGAATTGGTCCTGGACAAGTCCTAGTTTAATCCTGTTTTTGACCTGTATTTGTCCTGGTCTAACCTGGTCTTGTCTCTTGCAGCTGCTGGACTCTCTTGCTTTACTTGTGCAGACCAAAACGACCCAATTTGTGCAGCGCAGAGTTCTGTTATCTGCACCAACGGAGAAACCCAGTGTGTCACTGCCGTCGTTACAGGTACATGCTCAAAGTTGAACAGTGATAATTCACCAGTGTTGGGCAAGTTACTTCAAAACTGTACAGTAGCTGATATTTGGTAGTTATGATCTGACAGAGCAGCTCAGAATCACACTGACACCACACACACAAGGAGCGCAGCTTCAAATACTCGTATCCCTGTGTACATGTCACGATCAAATGGAGTATCCCGGTTTCTTGACATAATCTTATAAATGCTCAAGTACAAAAATTATGTATTTAACAAACCAGGAAAAATACAAACAACCCTGAGCTCCTTTAGTAGGAAACTCAGGAGATTCCGAACTAGTGACACAGAGCTATGAGGTGTCCCACAATCCTGTGCAGATTAAACCGAATGATTCCACTACACCACATTGTTGTAGAATTTCTACACTGCAGCAGAATCTTAATTAAAATCTTCTGCATAATTAAACTCAACTAAACTAGAACATATAAACCATAACCACTGTAGAGCCACATCAGCCGTTTGATAATATATGTGCACGTTTGTTTAATAATAATAATGCATCAGTTTTATATTGCGCTGTTTTGGACACTCAGAGATGGTTTACGGATCATTGTTCACACCTGATGGTGGTAAACTACAGCTTACCACCACCACAGATGCCCCGGGGCAGACTGACAAAAGCGAGGCTGCGAATCTGTGCCACTGGCCCCTCTGACCATCACCATCATTCACGCACACACACCACTTTCATACTAGACAATGTGGGTCAAGTGCCTTGCCTAAGGACACAACAACCCTGTGGCTCCTGATTTTCCCAGTGTCTCCATCCAGAGTACAAACCAGGCCCGGCCCTGCTGAGCCTCTGACGGGATCAGACTCTGACAAGCCGGTTTGGCCACATACTTACACAAGTGAAACTTAAAACCACATGGCTGAACTGCATAAACTGTAAGCGCTAAAAAAAAACCCAATCATAACCGGGATACTGACGTGCATGTATATAGGGTTGTCCCGAGCCAATCACGTGACCAGAAATCGGGTCCGATCACGTGACTGCGGACTCGATCTGGACTCGGACGTTATGTTCTGATTATTATTATTATTAGTATTAGATAAATAGTATTAGTGCTGTCATGCGATTAAAAAAATTGAGAGATTAATTAATTATGATCTGTAATTAATTAATCTAATTAATCTATTTTTAATCTCACCTAAAAATTGCTGAGAAAAGCTTCAATTTGAGGTATTTTCATTTAAATTCATTATTACATTATTGTGGCAGATCAAAAGACTGATATAGATTAAAAAAAGTGACTTGATAAAGTCATTTATTGTTTAACAAATCTCTCCAAATTGTCTGTTGAGCCCAAGTCTCCATGAATAAGAAACTGTTTGCTGTAAAGTAGCAAAGACGAGGAAATCTGAACATAATAACTTTTGTCTAAAGACAATAAAAAGTCCAGTCTTTCCTTAACCATATTAAAAATATTATTGATAGAGAAATGTTTTATATATGAGATCACTGGTTTTAGTCCTGGTTTAGACCTGGTTTAGTCCTACTTTAGTCCTAGTTTAGTCCTGGAATGGGTTAGTCCTGGTTTTAGTCCTGGTGTTAGTTCTGGTTTAGTCCTGGTTTAGACCTGGTTTAGACCTGGTTTTAGTTCTGGTTTAGTCCTGGTTTTAGACCTTGGTTAGACCTGGTTTAGATCTGGTTTAGACCTGGTTTAGACCTGGTTTAGTCCTGGTTTTAGACCTTGGTTAGACCTGGTTTAGACCTGGTTTAGTCCTGGTTTAGACCTGATTTAGTCCTGGACTGGGTTAGTCCCTGTTTTAGTCTTGGTGTTAGTTCTGGTTTAGAGGAGCACAGGAGGAAGCGCGGTTTACGCAGTGTACGCAAGAAAACGTACGCGGCTCACGGGAGCAGGTCGGTGTCCGCGCAGTAACTACGGAAGGAAACGTGGTCCGCGCGTTCTCAGGTTAATGACGATGATGTGATGTGTGTTGTGTGTTTTGTGTTTGTGTGTGTGTGTGTTTGTGTGTATTTGTGTGTGTTTGTGTGCGTGTCCCCTCATGTGGCAGGTCACTATAGGACAGTAGTGCAGACATCATGAGTCTATGCAGGTTGTTTTCAAGCGATTTTATATTTGTTATTTTCTTTTATATTTCACGTCGGAAGAAGAATTTCCAAGACACTAATGTGTTTTAACCTGTGCACTGCTGCCTCTGTTCTACTGGCTCTTCTCGTCCATCGTGCGACTGACGCCGCGAACGTGAATATGACGTTTACTTACGCTGTTACTGCGCGCGTTTTGTGTGGGTTTCCGGCAATGAGTGGAATTACCGAAATAAAAAAAATTATAAATGTGTTTTTATTTTGTGTGTTGTTGTCCCAACAACACATAAAAACAGGTTTTATAATAAAACAACTCGCATACAGAAACACTAAAGTTAGAGATTAAAAATGAGATTAACGCGATTAAAAAACATAACGCGCTAAATATGACTGTAATTAATTAATCGCAATTAACGCGATAATTTGACACCCCTAAATAGTATACATATATAACACACAGCACACACAAGACACACAGTACACAACAGTTTGTTCTTTTTTTTTTTTAACTGAGGCACGGGATTTGCTCAGGGACGTCCAGTCAGCGCGACTGTTTGCCCCAGCGCCCGCTGTACCAGAGGCGCACTTATGCTGGGACTTTTGGGTCGTGTCGTGCTGTGGTGCTGTTGCCTGGAGTTCTGTGGCCCATGTTCACACCTGCACGGCCGGTGGTGTTGTCGCTGTCCCTTATCGGGGTTGGGCACGGATGTCTTAAACTCTAGTCTTACTGCACCTGAATATAGTTTTTACCTCCGTTATACTGTACTGACATAATATACTGACATTATAAATATCACAGTTATTAACGTTTGCCCCCAGAGGTACAGAATGGCCTATGGAGCTGCACAAAGAAAGTTATGAAAAATAAATGTTATCTCATTTTTCTTTGGTAAGATTTAGTTTTATGTAGATTTCATAGACGAGCCTAAATGTTTCAAATATAATGCACATATAATATCAAATATACAAAGTGTAGATTGTGCAGAGTCGAGTCTCAGGTCTGATCTGGTTCTGGTCTGGTTCCTGTTTTGTTCAGTTCATTAAGTTTACTAAGTTTCACATTCCAAGACCAAACTGTGAAAAGTCAAGATTTTCAACAATGATGGTGCACGGTTAGAAAACTTAATAAATTTAAAGTTTTGGACATTTGATTTTTCACAAGTTCAGTCAAATACTCCACATGAAATCAACACAATCTGATCCCCCGACACATCCTGGATCTTATTCTTTGCTCTTAGTTCATTTTATAATGTTTTATAAAAGTATCAGATCGGGACTCGGTATCGGTAAATACTCAAAATCAAAGGACTTGGACTCGGGGGCAAAAAAAATGTGATCGGGACATCCCTACATGTACACACACACATGTACACACACACGACGTTATGTATCTGTCCTGATCTGATCAGATGTTTCACCGCTGCTGATCTTGTGGTGATTTTAGCTCATTTGTATGAAGAAAAACAAAAACCCCACCACTTCAGTTCAGGTTAAAAATGCAGTCTGACACGCATTACTGACATTTGTACTGAGTAAAATATTATGCTTTTTTTCCTGCAATACCTTACATTACTGTGTTAAGCCGGGCGTACACTGTGTGAATTTTGCCCCTTTTTGAGTCGATTTTTCACTCGTGCGACTGTTTTGGGGATCGGGCCGAGTTTTGGCTTCATCGTGTGTCGTGCTTTGTGGAGTAAACATGGGGTAAAGAAAACTGATTTATACCTCACGACCAGCTCCCGATCGGCATTCGTAGGTCGCAAGAAAATCTAACTTGTTTGAAATCCAGTCGCCTCTCGTGAGGGTTTCGCTCTGTTGAAGTTGTTCTACGAGCCGATTTGCCAGAATCTGTCAGACTGAGCATGTGCGGACACAGAATTGGAAACAGGATATGAGGTTGTGGAGGACGATGGCGCCGGCGAATGTTTTGGACACAGGACATGGAGGCATAGAACACAAGTTTGGTGAAAAACTTGATGCTACTTACCTCCAGTTCCCTCTGAAGAACTGACAACCTGTACTGTCCACATCTCCCCACGCCTGCCCACGTCTACGCAGAAATTTTTTTGACCATATTTGTCGCCTCTTCTTTTTAGGCTTGTCTGCGCAGAGAATGGCACAAATTGCCATGGCAGTGCATCTGTTTTTTGCCTGGATCATTGTGTCTCCTCACGTCTGGTTTTCTAATTCCGTGGTTTTCTTCTTCGTGGTTTTCTACTTCTGGAATAACATCTCCGGTCGTTACGTGAACGTAGTGTGTACAGGCAGGTTGTATCCGAGCATCACTTCGTACAGTGTTCGTGAGCTGTGAACTTTTAAACCCTGCGATTTGGCCGTACAGTTAAAGCTGGTGCTGAGTGACACGACCGAAAATATCGCACAGTGTACGCCCGGCATTAGATCAAAAAGCAAAGCATTACAGTCATTCAATACTTTTGTAACATGTTACTCCCAACACTGCAGTTCACACTATAGAAGTTGTTTTGTACAAACGCAGAGTAAACCTGTCTCTAATTATGAATATATTTCTGATGTTTTCACAGCGACCACGTCCGGCAGTACGTCCCGTCGGATAATAAAGAGCTGTGCTGACTCCAATATCTGTCCAAGTTCAGGGTCCCAGGAGTTTTCACTGGACATTGGTTTTTCTAATGTTTTGGTCGCAGCTGAATGTTGTGACACAGACGACTGTAATTTTTTCATCACTGATGGTCAGTGGCCGATTAAAAGACCAGTGCTTTGTTCGCAGCATTGTCCAGACTTTAACAGATTCTTGTGTTTCCTGTGTCAGCTTTGCTCCCCCCTTCTGATGGTTCTCTGCAGTGCTACACCTGTGACCAAGCGACAGGTTTATGCAACACAACAATAACATGTAACGCTCTGGAGGACAGCTGCTTCTCGTCCACATGTGAGTTCTACACAGGGGCTGGATCCTGGTATTCTGATTCATCAGCCGGTTTCACTTCAAAGAAACCGTCTGACCTCACAGCTTTAGATTTCATTCGCTCGACAGTAGGTTTGTCATTGCTGTTTGGTCGTGATGTAATGCGCCACTAACAGGGCTAACTGGTATATTAAGCTTTTCCCATATCCCAGAGGAAGAAAGACAATAACGTCCTTCTTCTTGATAAAATTCACCAAACATTCTCTTTGTTCCGGCTTTAAAAAATATACAGTGGGTATAGAAAGTATTCAGACCAACTTAAATTTTTCATTATTTGTTATATTGCAGCCATTTGCTAAAATTATTGAAGTTATTTTTTTTCCTCATTAATGTTCACACAGCAACCTATACTGACAGAGAAACATGAAATTGTTGAAATTTTTGCAGATTTATTAAAAAAGAAAAACGGAAATATCACACGGCCATAAGTATTCAGACCCTTTGCTTAGTATTTAGTAGAAGCACCTTTTGAGTTAATACAGCCAAGAGTCTTTTTGGGAATGATGCAACCAGTTTTTCACACCTGGACTTGGGGATCCTCTGTCATGTCTCCTTGCAGATCCTCTCCAGTTCTGTTAGGTTGGATGGTGAACGTTTTTGGACAGATATTTTCAGGTCTCTCCAAAGATGCTCAATTGGGTTTAAGTCAAGACTCAGGCTGGGCCATTCAAGAACAGTCACGGAGTTGTCCTGAAGCCACTCCTTTGTTATTTTAGCTGTCTGCTTAGGGTCATTGTCTTGTTGGAAGGTGAAGCTTTGGCCCAGTCTGAGGTCCTGGGCACTCATTCTGTCCCTGCAGCTGAAAAACACCTCCACAGCCTGATGTTGCCACCACCATGCTTCACTGTAGCTGTATTGGACAGGTGATGAGCAGTGCCTGGTTTCCTCCACACCTACCGCTTAGAATTAAGGCCAAAAAGTTCTATCTTGGTCTCATCAGACCAGAGAATCTAAGGCTACGTACAGACTGCAGCCTGAAGTGACCCAAATCCGATTTTTTTGGCCTCTATGTGACCTGTATCTGCTCTTTTAATGACAGTCTGACTGACACAGATCAGATTTTTTCAAATGTGACCCAGGACACTTGGATATGTGCTCCTAAAACCAATACATATCTGATCTTTTGACATGTGACTTCAGTCTGAACGGCCAAAGTGCATTCATCCACCTACACGTTATCAACAAGACACAAACGTCACTATTCTGCGCTGAAGTAGGCAAAAATTGTTAATGAACTCCGTGTCACTGAAGCGAAGCACATCACCACTCACCACTCTTGACTACGTCTCCACATCCACACGTTCCTTTCAATGGACGTCGCTGCCACTGTCCCACAAAACACCACGACCAAAAACCTCGTCCTTCTCCTTCTCAATCTCCTCCTTAAAACAAGTAAGTTGTTCATGTTCTGGCTCTGGTACGAGAGGAACTTTAAAATCTCCAGGTGCTCGATGCTGCGTCCATGTTTGGACAACTTCTGTAAACACAGAGACGCTCGCTGTCGTTGACGTCGTCGTGTCTCCAGTGTCACATGTGGGACACTTTTGGGCCATTTAATGTTCACACTGGAGATCACATACAAGTCACATTTAACTGGAAATGTGAACGACCTCGCAAAAACATTGGACTTCACAAAAAAATCTGAATTGAGCATTAAGCCCTGCAGTCTGAACGTAGCCTTATTTCTCATCATCTTGGAGTCCTTCAAATCCTTCAGGTGTTTTTTGTAGCAAACTCCATGTGGGCTTTCATGTGTCTTGCACTGAGGAGAGGCTTCCGTCGGGCCACTCTGCCATAAAGCCCCGACTGGTGGAGGGCTGCAGTGATGGTTGACTTTCTAGAACTTTCTCCTATTTCCCAACTGCATCTCTGGAGCTCAGCCACAGTGATCTTTGGGTTCTTCTTTACCTCTCTCACTAAGGCTCTTCTCCCCTGATTGCTCAGTTTGGCCGGACTGCCAGCTCGAGGAAGAGTTCTGGTCATCCCAAACTTCTTCCATTTAAGGATTATGGAGGCCACTGTGCTCTTAGGAACCTTAAGTGCAGCAGAATTTTTTTTTGTAACCTTGGCCAGATCTGTGCATTGCCACAATTCTGTCTCTGAGTTCTTCAGGCAGTTCCTTTGACCTCATGATTCTCATTTGCTCTGACATGCACTGTGAGCTGTAAGGTCTTATATAGACAGATGTGTGGCCTTCCTAAACAAGTCCAGTTTACAAACACAGCTGGACTCCAATGAAGGTGTAGAAACATCTCAAGGATGATCAGAAGAAATGGACAGCACAGAAATGAGGGTCACAGCAAAGTGTCTGAATACTTATGGCCATGTGATATTTCAGTTTTAGTTTTTTAATAAATCTACAAAAATTTCAACAATTTCGTGTTTCTCTGTCAATATAGGGTTCTTTGTGTACATTAATGAGGAAAAAATGAACTTAAATGATTTAGCAAACAGCTGCAATATAACAAAGTGAAAAATTTAAGGGGCTCTGAATACTTTCCGTACCCACTGTATGGCTCATCGCTGATTGCCTGGTGCCCGGACTCGCACTTCCGGGGTTCTTGCAAACCGTCTAACGTATTCCTGACCTAATCGTTCGAGAGAAATTAAATTGAGCGGAGGCACTAGGTGGCGCCAGCCTGGGTAATATCCTGAGCCCAGAGCGGGACACCTGTAGACACAGTTGCCATAGTAACAGTGTCATATGTTGTTTGCAGTGATTCCTCCGGGCGGCTCCAGCTCAGTCCCAGCTCGTGGATGTGCCTCTGGTAATCTGTGTCTGTCTGCGGCTGATTTATCCACCTCCCGTCTGGTAATGGACATCGGGACAATAACACAAGACCCAACCTGCTGCACCACACCTAACTGCAACCTTGTGCCTACTACTACTGCAGCACCTACTACTACTACTGCAGCACCAACTACTACTACTGCAGCACCAACTACTACTACTACTACTGCACCAACTACTACTGACACCTACTACTACTACTGCAGCACCAACTACTACTACTGCAGCACCAACTACTACTACTACTGCAACCAACTACTACTACTGCAGCACCACTACTACTACTACTACTGCAGCACCAACTACTACTACTGCAGCAACCAACTACTACTACTACCAACTACTACTACTGCACCACCTACTACTACTACTGCAGCACCAACTACTACTACTGCAGCACCAAACTACTACTACTGCAGCCCCAACTACTACTACTGCAGCACCAACTACTACTACTGCAGCACCAACTACTACTACTGCAGCACCAACTACTACAACTGCAGCCCCAACTACTACTACTACTGCAGCACCAACTACTACTACTGCAGCACCAACTACTACTACTACTGCAGCCCCAACTACTACGACTGCAGCTCCAACTACTACTACTGCAGCACCAACTACTACTACTGCAGCCCCAACTACTACTACTACTGCAGCCCCAACTACTACGACTGCAGCACCAACTACTACTACTGCAGCACCAACTACTACTACTGCAGCCCCAACTACTACTACTACTGCAGCCCCAACTACTACGACTGCAGCCCCAACTACTACTACTACTGCAGCACCAACTACTACTACTGCAGCCCCAACTACTACTACTACTGCAGCCCCAACTACTACTACTGCAGCACCACTACTACTACTACTAGCAGCACCAACTACTACTACTGCAGCACCAACTACTACTACTGCAAGCACCAACTACTACTACTACTGCAGCACCAAACTACTACTACTACTGCAGCACCAACTACTACTACTACTGCAGCCCAACTACTACTACTGCAGCACCAACTACTACTACTGCAGCACAACTACTACTACTGCAGCACACTACTACTACTACTGCAGCCCCTACTACTACTACTGCAGCACCTAACTACTACTACTGCAGCCCAACTACTACTACTGCAGCAACCAACTACTACTACTGCAGCACCAACTACTACTACTACTGCAGCCCCAACTACTACTACTACTACTGCAGCACCAACTACTACTACTACTGCAGCCCCAACTACTACTACTACTGCAGCCCCAACTACTACGACTGCAGCACCAACTACTACTACTGCAGCACCAACTACTACTACTGCAGCACCAACTACTACTACTGCAGCACCAACTACTACTACTGCAGCCCCAACTACTACTACAACTGCAGCACCAACTACTACAACTGTAGCCCCAACTACTACTACTACTGCAGCCCCAACTACTACTACTGCAGCCCCAACTACTACTACAACTGCAGCCCCAACTACTACGACTGCAGCACCAACTACTACTACTGCAGCACCAACTACTACTACTACTGCAGCACCAACTACGACTACTGCAGCCCCAATTACTACTACTGTAGCCCCAACTACTACTACTGCTGCTCCAACTACGACTGTAGCCCCAACTACTACTACTGTAGCCCCAACTACTACTACTGCTGCTCCAACTACTACTGCAGCACCAACTACTACTACTGCAGCGCCAACTACGACTACTGCAGCACCAACTACTACTACTGCAGCCCCAACTACTACTACTGTAGCCCCAACTACTACAACTGCAGCACCAACTACTACTACTGCAGCCCCAACTACTACTACTGCAGCACCAACTACTACAACTGCAGCCCCAACTACTACTACTGCAGCCCCAACTACTACAACTGCAGCCCCAACTACTACTACTGTAGCCCCAACTACTACTACTGCAGCTCCAACTACTACAACTGTAGCACCAACTACTACTACTGTAGCCCCAACTACTACTACTGCAGCCCCAACTACTACAACTGCAGCTCCAACTACCACTACAACTGCAGCCCCAACTACTACTACTGCAGCCCCAACTACTACAACTGCAGCCCCAACTACTACAACAACTGCAGCCCCGACTACTACTACTGCAGCCCCAACTACTACTACTGCAGCCCCAACTACTACTACTACTGCAGCCCCAACTACTACTACTGCAGCACCAACTACTACTACTGCAGCACCAACTACTACTACTACTACTGCAGCACCAACTACTACTACTGCAGCCCCAACTACTACTACTGCAGCACCAACTACTACTACTGCAGCACCAACTACTACTACTGTAGCTCCAACTACTACTACTGCAGCAACTACTACTACTGCAGCCCCAACTACTACAACTGCAGCACCAACTACTACTACTGCAGCTCCAACTACCACTACTACTGCAGCCCCAACTACTACTACTGCAGCCCCCAACTACTACTACTGCAGCACCAACTACTACTACTGCAGCACCAACTACTACTACTGCAGCACCAACTACTACTACTGCAGCACCAACTACTACTACTGCAGCACCAACTACTACTACTGTAGCCCCAACTACTACTACTGCTGCTCCAACTACCACTGCTACTGCAGCCCCAACTACTACAACTGCAACTCCAACTACTACTACTGCAGCACCAACTACTACTACTGTAGCCCCAACTACTACTACTGCTGCTCCAATTACTACTGCAGTCCCAACTACTACAACTGCAGCTCCAACTACTACTACTGCAGCCCCAACTACTACTACTGCAGCACCAACTACTACAACTGCAGCACCAACTACTACAACTGCAGCACCAACTACTACTACTGCAGCCCCAACTACTACAACTGCAGCACCAACTACTACTACTGCAGCACCAACTACTACTACTACTGCAGCACCAACTACTACTACTGCAGCTCCAACTACCACTACTACTGCAGCCCCAACTACTACAACTGCAACTCCAACTACTACTACTGCAGCTCCAACTACTACTACTGCTGCTCCAACTACTACTGCAGCCCCAACTACTACAACTGCAGCTCCAACTACTACTACTGCAGCCCCAACTACTACTACTGCAGCACCAACTGCTACTACTATAGCCCCAACTACTACTACTGCAGCACCAACTACTACTACTGCAGCCCCAACTACTACAACTGCAGCCCCAACTACTACTGCAGCACCAACTACTACTACTGCAGCCCCAACTACTACTGCAGCACCAACTACTACTACTGCAGCCCCAACTACTACTACTGCAGCACCAACTACTACTACAACTGCAGCCCCAACTACTACTACTACTGCAGCCCCAACTACTACTACTGCAGCCCACTACACCCCAACTACTACTACTGCAGCCCAACTACTACTACTGCAGCCCCAACTACTACTACTGCAGCACCAACTACTACTACTGCAGCCCCAACTACTACTACTGCAGCCCCAACTACTACTACTACTACTACTGCAGCCCCAACTACTACTACTGCAGCACCAACTACTACTACTGCAGCCCCAACTACTACTACTGCAGCACCAACTACTACTACTGCAGCCCCAACTACTACAACTGCAGCCCCAACTACTACTGCAGCACCAACTACTACAACTGCAGCCCCAACTACTACGGCAGCACCAACTACTACAACTGCAGCCCCAACTACTACTACTGCAGCCCCAACTACTACTACTGCAGCCCCAACTACTACTACTTTAGCCCCAACTACTACTACTGCAGCACCAACTACTACTACTGCAGCCCCAACTACTACTACTGCAGCCCCAACTACTACTACGACTGCAGCCCCAACTACTAAAACTGTAGCCCCAACTACTACAACTGCAGCACCAACTACTACTACTGCAGCACCAACTACTACTACTGCAGCCCCAACTACTACTACTGCAGCCCCACTACTACTACTACTACTGCAGCCCCAACTACTACTACTGCAGCCCCAACTACTACTACTGCAGCCCCAACTACTACAACTGCAGCCCCAACTACTACAACTGCAGCACCAACTACTACTACTGCAGCCCCAACTACTACTACTGCAGCCCCAACTACTACTACTGCAGCACCAACTACTACTACTGCAGCACCAACTACTACTACTGCAGCCCCAACTACTACAACTGCAGCCCCAACTACTACTACTGCAGCCCCAACTACTACTACTACTGCAGCCCCAACTACTACAACTGCAGCCCCAACTACTACAACTGCAGCCCCAACTACTACTACTGCAGCCCCAACTACTACAACTGCAGCCCCAACTACTACAACTGCAGCCCCAACTACTACTACTGCAGCCCCAACTACTACAACTGCAGCCCCAACTACTACTACAACTGCAGCCCCAACTACTACTACTGCAGCCCCAACTACTACAACTGCAGCCCCAACTACTACTACAACTGCAGCCCCAACTACTACTACTGCAGCAGCCCCAAACTACTACAACTGCAGCACCACTACTACTACTTGCAGCACACCAACTACTACTACTGCAGCACCAACTACTACTACTGCAGCACCAACTACTACTACTACTGCAGCACCAACTACTACTACTGCAGCACCAACTACTACTACTGTAGCCCCAACTACTACTACTGCAACTCCAACTACTACTACTGCAGCCCCAACTACTACAACTGTAGCCCCAACTACTACTACTACTGCACCCCCAACTACTACTGCAGCCCCAACTACTACAACTGCAGCCCCAACTACTACTACTATAGCCCCAACTACTACTACAACTGCAGCCCCAACTACTACTACTGCAGCCCCGACTACTACTACTGCAGGCCCAACTACTACTACTGCAGCCCCAACTACTACTACAACTGCAGCCCCAACTACTACTACTGCAGCCCCAACTACTACTACTGCACCCCCAACTACTACTACTGCAGGCCCAACTACTACTACTGCAGGCCCAACTACTACTACTGTAGCCCCAACTACTACTACTACTGCACCCCCAACTACTACTACTGCAGGCCCAACTACTACTACAACTGGAGCCCCAACTACTACTACTACTGCAGCCCCAACTACTACTACAACTGCAGCCCCAACTACTACTACTGCAGCCCCAACTACTACAACTGCTGCCCCAACTACTACTACTGTAGCCCCAACTACTACTGCAGCCCCAACTACTACTACTGCAGCCCCAACTACTACTACTGTGGCCCCAACTACTACAACTGTAGTACCAATTACTACTACTGGAGTACCATCTACAACTACTGTAGTACCAACTACTACTGCCGTACCAACCACTACAATTGTAGTACCAACTACTACTACTGCAGCCCCAACTACTACTTCTGTAGCCCCAACTGCTACAACTGTAGTACCAATTACTACTACTGGAGTACCAACTACAGCTACTGTAGTACCAACTACTACTGCAGTACCAACCACTACAACTGTAGTACCAACTACTATTACTGAAGTACCAACTACTACTACTGGAGTACGAACTACTACTATATCCCCAACTACTACTACTACTACTACTACAGCACCAACTACTACAACGACCAAACCAGGTACAAAATACACATTCAGCGTTTAAACCATTAATGTGTGTTTAAATTACACTATAAATGTTGCTCACTCCAGGTTATTCATGTTTTTCTTCTCTTTTTCAGCTACAAGTACAACCCAGGCAGCCGTCCCAGCCGCTACTGCTACTACTACGACTACTACTACTACTACTACTACAACTACTGCCTCCTCAGCTGTGTCTTTGGTGAGATTGAGCTTGGTCCATTCTCTTCTGGGACTCATCCTGATGCTTCTGTTTTAACTGAAACACAAATGTGTTGAAGTTCTTGTGTTTTACAGTTTGTATTATTCTTTGTGTATGACATGTATTTAAGAAACTTATAAATCTGACTATTTATTCTGTGTAAATTGTATTCACATCTTTTGATGTCCAGACGTCAGTTTCAGATCTTGTTTATTATTCCACATGTTAAAAAAGTCCAGTCTACTGCGGGCAGTAAAAGCTTCAACACTTTTCAGTGAAGTCTCAGAGATGCCTCTGAGTTTGAAGTATTTGTGTTATTTATTCTTCTGTATTGTTTTGTATTTGTACATATGATAATAAATATTTATTTTAACAAAGAATTTCACTTTTATATCACAGCTGAATTGCTGATAGGTCAACAACACTGACCTGACTCTCACTAGATTAATGTGTGATCCTCTGTGTTTAGTTCTGCACATCAAACTGAAATGGCTTTGGCTGAAGCTGAATGGAACCAACAATTACAAAAGTGAAACCAGATGAGAAATCTAACTTTTGTTACATACAGTTGAGAGACTGAGAGAGAGAGAGAGACACTTTATTTATATTTCCACAGCTTTTTTCAGAGACCTCTGTGTCTCGGTCAAAGGTCTCAGGTCAGTTTCACAGGAGGACTGGTCAGGGAGGGTGAGCAGATCTGTATCAGGGCAGTTTGAGGAGAGGAAGAGTCAAAAGTGTCCCTCCTCTGTGTCCTGCAGTGTCACAGCAGCCTCCAGGGGGCGCCATGTAAACACAACAGGAAAGGCCTCACTCTTACTCTGCTCTAGTGTTTCAGTTGGAGACGAAATGGTCCAGTCCCTCAAAGTATTTCCTCTGGAAGGTTTTCTGCCACATTTGGTGTAAAAAAAAAAAAAAGCTGTAATATCTCAAATGTCAAACCACAGACATCTTCCCTGTAGTCCTGTCATGATGAAAAAATGTTGAAGTCTGATACATTTTTGAAGTAAATATAGACAATTCAACAATAACATTGAAGTTAGTTTGCATCTGTAATGAGTCATAGAAGTTACAGTATTAATTTAACATTTTATGTCTTAAATCTCATAATATAGCCACAAAAAAAAAAAAAAAAAAAAAAAAAAAACACAATAGTTACTGACCTACAAAAAATATTATTCAAGTTTTCATATATTCAACGATAAGTCGATATTGTAATTATCATGACAGAGCTACTTTCCTGTCCACAAATGCACACAGAGCTTACCTTCTGCACATTTTTCACAAACTAAATAGTCAGTTTCTGCTAAATTAGGCTGAAGTACATTTAGAATTAGTGATTCTTTTAGTCAGACAGGAGAGTTTTGTTTACATGCTTCACATGTTTCGGCTGCTTCCTGTGTCTTCTGATGGTGTTGTGATTTATCATGTGGGCAGCTTTACTTGTTTTTGATGAAATTCAGGGAATGCTCTACAGAGAATGTAATATACAAAGATCAGAGCAAGTACCAATGTGCAAACGTGTCGCTCCATAGTGAGTCAAGATTGGGGGTGTGTACATAGGTACGCACTGGGACCTGCATGCTCAGAGAGGTTCCAGTGTTCCCAGTGTTCATGTAACAGCCAGCATTTGTTATTTTAAGCTATTAATTATCCAAATAATTTTATGGCAAAAGGCAATTTAGTGTGAGAAATACAGTCTACAGTCAGACCAGATCCAAACCAGAGTCCTGAACCAGCAGGAGCAGCCCTGGTTCAGGTCAGGCTCAGATGACATGGAGTGAGGAGTGGTGTTAGGTGCCTCGGCCTGAGAAGCGCTTACCCGGGAAGGACCCAGTGCACGGAGGATGGACCGCTCAGAACAACATATAACGAACCAAACCGGATTCACGCTGGATGCTTTGCACCACTTCGGAACCAGCCACAGTCCTCAAGCACAGAGGACAGGAGCAGCCCGCCTGGACCTGTAGTCCCCAGCGCATTCTCACTTTCGCCGCACGGAACCACGGACGGCATGGACTCGGTCGGACCCAGTCCAGGACACGGAGGAAGGAGCCTCCTGACCAATCTGACCAACGCACTCGGAGGACGGCACAAGACCAAGGACCAGAGCCCCGGGCCTGAGGGGCTGCGTGCCACAATGAGTTCTCCCATGTCTTTACCGGTGTTGGAGTTACCGATGTTTCCCAGGGGAACAGGGGTACTGGGGAACGTCAGCTGACCCCAAAATGGGCGCTTATTTCTACCAGAAGATAAACACTGATGAAAGGTCATCGGACCAATTTTGGTTCATCTGCCGGTGTGAAAGCGGACCACACTAGAGTCTATATGCTACATAATAAAAATGTTATTTCCTGGTGTGGACCAAATAATCGAACTAGTGGTGTGAAAACTAGTGGGGAGAAACGCACTTTAACCCCCATTGCAGGTGCACAGACACTTAAGTTTGTGCCATGCCCCACCTTCTTCTCTTCTCATCTCATCTCATCGTCCTCTTCACTCTCCTCATCATCTCATCGTCCCCTTCACTCTCGTCGGCCTCACCGTCACCACCTCCAGTGTCCTAAGCGTCATGTAATCATTCAGACACTTCATCACAATGTCTTCTGCTAGAGTCTGAATGCCAAAGATACTCATTCAATAAAAATACTTTCTTTGTCTCTCCAAGTTGAAACTTCCTTATGTATGAAATGATCAGTGTTTCCTCAGTGGGTGGAGGTGCTGCTGTCTTTTATTGTAGACTGAGTCAGCATACTGCTTAAATGGCAAGGCAGTGTCAATTTCAGTCCCAAGGTATTTAAAGGACAACACCTGCTGCACCTTCTGCCCTGTGTGGATATGAGTTTGGACGCAGCCGGTGAACACATATCATATCCCTGTGTACATGATCAAATGTAATATCCTGGTTTCTTGACACAATCTTATAAATGCACAAGCTCAAAACTTATATGTTTTATAAACAAAGGAAAAATACAAACAACCATGAGCACCTTGAGCTCCATTTGCCGTCTTTATAATCATTGAACATCCTGTCGTATAAATGTTTGTATTTTCTCACCATTTCCCCCAGCTGTGACTCAAAACCATCCTTTTTTTTTCTTGCTCCGCACAGGCGAGGAAACAGATAAACCACAACCACATAAATAACCAATCAGAACGAAGATGTCGGACAGCACTGCCGACCTGCCGAACAAAGTTCAGCTGTGTGTCGAGAACAAGCAGCAAGAACTGCAAAACTGGAGCTGGCATTAGCTGAACAAAATGACATGTCATTTTGTTGGGCCAGCCCTGGGTGCAAGAACAAAGTTCTTATGTTTTCATGAAGTATGAATAGGCCTTAAACGCTCATTGTAAGCGTGCACTCCCAAAAATATTGTAAATTTAAGATCAGGGAAAATTGAGGTGAAAATTCTGATTTGTGTGGGTGCTCTGGCCCCTGGGCGCCTACAGTGCACAGAGCCTTCTTTGAACAAATGAAACCAGAGATGTGACTCTTTTGTGTCTTAGATGCAAGATCAGAGTTTGATAAGATCGAGTGGCCTTATTTGTTCAATGTGTTGGGATAAAATTTCAAAAAAATAGACCAGTGTATGAAATCTTATACACCGGCCTGGCCAGACCAGGAGAATAGTTGCTTTGTCTTGGTAAAAGACTGAAATTTTCTTTGTGTTTTACAATGAAAAGGCTGAATTATGGTGTTATTGGTAAAGGAAAATAATTTGAAGAGCTATAGACATACTTACTGCACTTTCTCAAACAACAATAATTCTAAGTGTGACAAACTACTATAATTTTCTTTATCTGTCCAAGTGACTCTACATAGCACAGATGATTACACCAGCTCCTCACTCACCGCTGCTGTCTTCACCACCCGACTACTTTCACACAGGTCGCCATCCGGTGTGTCCATGAAGTATAAGACCATAAATCCAACAGCTCATTCGTTCTATGCTCCGTGAGGTCAGAGTGTCACTCAGCCTTTGACTAGTAGCCTGGGTGTTGTAGATGCTCTTCTGAACATTTCATTACAGCTACCTGAACACACATGAACTGCTCCTCTTTGATAAATAATCCCATTATTTGTCCATAAAGAAAGATGATAATAAATCTTTTTCTTTCAAACCCCGTCAGAAGCGAAACAAACTAAGCTACTGCTAGTCAATCATTCATTATCGTTTTGCTCGTGGTGATGGTGTTGTTGGTTGATTTTGTAGCTGCTTGGCTCACACATCGTTTCAGCAACTTTGACCCCTTTCACACTAGTTCGTATTCGAGTTGTTTCCGTTGTGGATGTAGTGTCTGTCTACACTAATCTGATGGAAAACAGCTCCAGAGACGGAATGATCTGGTTCCTCCAGCTCTCACGAATTCATCTGAGCACAGATCTGATCCGACACTGTGTGGACGCCTGAAAACACTGATACGCTGATGTAGGTCTGTGCAAAGTAATTCACCGCCAAAACACTAAGAATATACGTCCATTCATATACCGTATTTTCCGGGCTATTAGACGCGCTCTTAAGCCTCCAACCCCATCAAAAAACAACTGCGCCCCACAATCCAGAGCGCCCTATACACGAATCCACTCGGATGTCCCAGCACGACTTTAGTAAACTACAAAGCCGCAAACACACACAGAGCAGACAGCGACCGGACAGCGAAAAACACCCGCAGCCACACTCATCACTCCACGCCGACGAGGAACGGAACAGAGGAACGAACCGAAAAAGTGAGCGCAATGTGCCACTTCTAGACACGACTGAACAACTGAGTCACTGCGAACACGCCGACAATCCAGCGCTCCCAGACAGCACCCTCCCTACACGCCACAACTGAACAAAGCCCAGAGTCACCGTGAACGCACCAAACAAACAAAACCACTCACCCATCACACTGTTGGGTTTCCTTTAAAGTCCCACGCGGTTTATTTGTGAAAAAAGTTCGAAAATAGACCTTTCGATGCGCCTTATAATCCAGCGCGACTAATAGTGCGGAAAATACAGTCAATGCGTACAACCTGCAGACGTATACTCTCTGAAAAGTTTAACATGAACCATCTCCATGGCGATATAAACACAGAACAGACTCACCATCAGCAGAACACCCCTCTGTCACAGAACGAACACTCATATTCCACTGAGTCGTGTCCTTTGCTCTGACAGAAGCTGAACCGTATCAGCGTACGATAGCGAACTGTTTATTTGACCGCTCAGTTTATGCAAATGAGCCATGTGGTTTTAAGTTTAGTTTCTGTAATGCGTAAACCAATGTGCTCAAAGCTGTGTGGATAGGGAAGACTTACGGACACAGAAAGGACGTGTCTGGACGCAAATCATTTCTGATACAGTGATACGGTGATTAATTTCAATGTAAACGTAGCCTTTGTGTTTTTTTGTTTTTTTTTAGTTCAGTTGTTAACATCATATCATGAAATTTTAACCAACTAAGAAGTGCAGCATGTGCAGTTCAAAGGACACGAGTAAGGGACTGTTGGATTTTGTGAAATAAGCTGTTAGTTTTTCCTGTATCCACGGAGACTCCAAGGAGGTAAGGAGCCAGCTATGGACATTTGAGATGCTGTAGGTTACGTTTACACTGAAACGATTCACCGTATCATCGTATCGGAAACGATTTGCGTCCAGACACGTCGTTTCTGTGTCCACAAGCCTTCCCTGTCCACACAGCTTTGAACACATTTGTTTACATTTTACAGAAATGAAACTTAAAACTCCATGGATCATTTGCATAAACTGAGCTCTCAAATAAACAGTTCGCTATTGTGCGCTGACACGGTTCAGCTCCTGTCGGACTAAAGGACACGACTCAGTGGAATATAAGTGTTCTTTCTGTGACAGAGGGGTGTTCTGCTGATGGTGTTATTTATATTTATTTCACTCACTTTATTTGTGTTGGTCACTTTATTTAGATGATGTT
Organism: Boleophthalmus pectinirostris; assembly: GCF_026225935.1. Lineage (NCBI taxonomy): Eukaryota > Metazoa > Chordata > Actinopteri > Gobiiformes > Gobiidae > Boleophthalmus > Boleophthalmus pectinirostris. The sequence goes on along the minus strand of NW_026571299.1, from coordinate 3,030,175 downwards.
AATTAAGAGCATGGCCTCCTTTTTAAAAATGCGGGTAAGGCAGCGGGTTGGGTACAATAGTTACAAAAATATTTTTTTGCGGTCGGAGCTGCGGGTGGGTCAGTTGAAAACGTCGGTCAGGTACTGAGTGTTTATACATGGACCTGCTGAGAGTCACATTGCTGTGTTTTTTGTTTTTTTTATTCTGAAAGATCAAGTGGCATGGCAAGGTCATAATACTTTAATATTTAAAGTAAACAGTAGGGATGATTCACGTGGTCAGGTCCTGGGTGACAGCTGCTATAGAACAGCTCACAATCAAAATTAAACTGTTTCTAAACTACAAAACTCTTCCAATTTACACATTTTGTAGTTTTCCAAAACGTTTAGGTATAATCATGGCCAAGAATACAGTGCAAAGTCGTTCGGGGAATGAAAGCGTCTGATTGGTCTGTTATTTATGTTCATATCTTGATTGAGGAACAAAATAGTGAAAAGAAAAATTCAGGATCATGTGTCACAGGTTAATATGAACATTTTAAGACCCAATGTAAGTCCCTTGGAGTCAGAGTCAGAAGGAGCCGGAAGAACCGCCTGGAGCACTTCTTATTTGGAACATGGCAACTAGATGGTCACTAGATTTAGATGATGTTAATCAAGAACATGGCCTTCCTTTTTTAAAATGTGGGTCAGACAGCGAGTTGGGTACAATATTTACAGATGTTTTTTTGCGGTCGGAGCTGCAGGTGGGTCAGTTGAAAACGTCAGTCGGGTACCGGGTGTTTATACATGGACCCGCTGAGAGTCACATTGCTGTTTTTTTTTGTTTTTTGTTTTTTTTTATTCTGAAAGATCAAGTGGCATGGCAAGGTCATAATACTTTAATATTTAAAGTAAACAGTAAGGATGATTCACGTGGTCAGGTACAACCATGGCCAAGAATACAGTGCAAAGTTGTTCGGGGAATGAAATCGTCTGATTGGTCTGTTATTTATGTTCATATCTTGATTTAGGAAGAAAATAGTGAAAAGAAAAATTCAGGATCATGTGTCGCAGGTTAATACAAACATTTTAAGACCAAAGTGATGAGGCTCACAGCAGCAGTTACAGAGAGAGGAGCCACAAGAGTCAGAAGGAGCCGGAAGAGCCACCGGACAGCGGGTTGGGGACAATATTCACAGATATTTTTTTGCGGTCGGAGCTGCGGGTGGGTCAGTTGAAAACGTCAGTCGGGTACCGGGTGTTTATACATGGACCCGCTGAGAGTCACATTGCTGTTTGTTTTATTGTTTTTTTTTTATTATTATAGATCTAGTGGAAACGAGGAAATCCAGTTACCTTATTTGCTGTTAAAAGGTCAGATTTTTTTATTTTTTGGGCTCCATTTTGCTAATGTAGAAGGGGAAGGTCTTTTTTTATCTTTAGAAGGGTAATTTTTTTTTAACAGTGATTCATCCCAAAAGCGGTACCACATTACTGGACCCATCACTAAGGTAAGTATGATGAATGGAAACTTAAAATAAATTAACAAATGAAGTATATTTAAATGAACAATGTCTAATGTGATAATTAACAAAAAGAACCAGGAATTATTGTAACTGTACTGGGTATTGAGAATGACAAAATGCGAAATTAAACAAATGTGAGTTTAAAATGGGACAAAGGCCGACTGTGTCACAACAGCCATGTGAAGACCTGTGTGCCAGCAAAGTCATCATTTTATAAGAATAAAGTCGTAGTCAAAATAAAGTCATAATATTACGAGAAAATAGACGACTTGGAAAGTATGAATAAGTCTGAGGCTGGAGCTCTGGAGAATTTGGAACATTTTGTAAAGGAGAAGAAACTGTGTATCATTTGTTCAGTCGGCTGAATCAGGACTAAACCAGATCTGGAACCAAACCAGAACTAAGACCAGGATTGAGACCAGGACCAGACCGGGACCAGACCAGGACTGAGACCGGGACTGAGACCGGGACCAGACCAGGACTGGCAAAGGTTGAGTCCTGGCTTAAATCAAGGAAATGGGAAATGGCGTTTCCATGGCTGATGACTTAAAATGCGATGCGGGACTACTGCGCCGCATACGGACTGCCGGGACTGAACCAAGACTGAATCAGGACTAAACCTGGACTAAACCGTTTTCAGTCCTGGTCTGGTCCCGGTATCACGGTCTGGTCCTGGTCTGGTCACGGCCTCAGTCCCGCTCTCTGTCCCGGTCCTTTTTTCTTGGCCTGGTCCCGGTTTCAGTCCCGGTCTGGTCCCGGACATGGTTTAGTCCTGGTTTAGTCCGGAGGCGCAAATAATGAAGAAAATTGTTGTTTTTTCGTTTTCTTGTTTTTCGTTTTATATTGAAAAACGAATGAAGGAATGACACATGCATTCTTCTTCTGTGGCATTTTTCACTTTAACTTTGTGTTTATTATGACTTTATTCTCATAATATGATGACTTTATTCTTGTAAAATTATGAATTTATTTCTGTAAAATTATGACTTTATTCTCGTAATATTACGACTTTAATGTTGAAATGTTACAATTTTATTCTCGTAGCGCCAGCATCATTTATTTTTTTAAATCTGAGCCTTATACTCCGTCATAGTGTCTCATACGTCGATATTTAGTTCATTGAAAGGCCACACAAAATAATGATTGATTAGACCAATAAGCACATTTTAATCTCATCATATTTTTATGGTGATGTTATCTCAGTGAGGAAATGCACAGAAAACTGACATCAGGCTGTGACGCAGACAGATTATGGAAAGAATTTGTTTACTGCACCTGCGTTAAGAAACAGCCCCACAGTGCACTGTAGCTGAGGTGATAGAAACTGTGTCACCTGCTGAAAATACATGCAGAACCTGCCTCATATTTAGTGAAACAAGTTATTAAAGTAATGTCTTGCTCAACAAAGACCTCACTGAAAATGATCTGATGCCCAAGGAAGTGGAAGGTATTAACAAACAGGTTCATTGTTCTGTGTGACGCTAAAAAAGGGTGTGGTGCATTCTCCAAACATGAAGCGAATGATCGTCAGAACAACGGTTCCTCCCCAATCACATCCTTTTAAAAGGAGTCAGACTGAAGCAGCATCCATCAGAAAACTCACAGCTCCAGGAGTATTCGACAGGTGAACGACACGAGACTGAAGCCACACCTGAAGACATGAAGACTGCACTCAAGATGCTCCTGTCCTTGGCCTTAACTGTGGCTCTGTCCATCAACACAGGTAAAATAGAAGCTGATTATTGGTGTGTTTCAGTTGACTGTTATCTGCAGCTGATTGGACTCTCAAGACCCTTCAAAACACCAACAGGACTTTAAACTTTAAACTGTTCACTGACACAGAAACTCTGCTAATTTTTTATCCTTGTGTGTCCTTCAACACAGTGACAGCTCAAGCTACTACTACTGCAGTACCAGCTACTACTACTGCAGTACCAGCTACTACTACTGCAGTACCAACTACTACTACTACTGCAGTACCAGCTACTCCAACTGCAGTACCAGCTACTACTACTACTGCAGTACCAGCTACTACTACTGCAGTACCAACTACTACTGCAGTACCAACTACTACTGCAGTACCAACTACTACTACTGCAGTACCAACTACAACTGCAGTACCAACTACTACTACTGCAGTACCAACTACTACTACTGCAGTACCTACTACTACTGCAGTACCAACTACTACTGCAGTACCAGTTACTACTACTGCAGTACCAGCTACTACTACTGCAGTACCAACTACTACTACTGCAGTACCAACTACTACTACTGCAGTACCAACTACTACTACTGCAGTACCAACTACTACTACTGCAGTACCAACTACTACTACTGCAGTACCAACTACTACTACTGCAGTACCAACTACTACTACTGCAGTACCAACTACTACTGCAGTACCAACTACTACTGCAGTACCAGCTACTACTACTGCAGTACCAACTACTACTACTGCAGTACCAACTACTACTGCAGTACCAACTACTACTACTGCAGCACCAACTACTACAACTGTGGCTCCAACTACTACTACAACTGCAGCCCCAACTACTACTACTGTGGCTCCAACTACTACAACTGCAGCCCCGACTACTACTACTACTGCAGCACCAACTACTACTACTACTACTACTACTACTACTGCCTCCTCAGCTGTGTCTTTGGTGAGATTGAGCTTGGTCCATTCTCTTCTGGGACTCATCCTGATGCTTCTGTTTTAACTGAAACACAAATGTGTTGAAGTTCTTGTTTTACAGTTTGTATTATTCTTTGTGTATGACATGTATTTAAGAAACTTATAAATCTGACTATTAATTCTGTGTAAATTGTATTCACACCTTTTGATGTCCAGACGTCAGTTTCAGATCTTGTTTATTATTCCACATGCTTAAAAAGTCCAGTCTACTGCGGGCAGTAAAAGCTTTTAGACTTTTGAGAAACTGAATTTTTTGTGAATTTTCAGAGAAGTCTGTGGAAAATTCTCTAACATATTTATTTTATTTATTCTTCTGTATTTGTTCATTTGTGTTTGTATGTGATTATAAACATTTATTTCAATAAATAATGTGTCAATTATATCAGAGTTGAATTACTGACAGGTCAAAGGTCAAAGACATGCCAATTCAATTTAATGTCAAAAATGTGAACACAGGTTCAGTCATGAGACTTTCAGTCAGTTTAATGTAGTCATGTATAATACAACTATCACAACAATGTCCTTCACAATAGGATGGAATCATGTGTCTGAAACAGATGTAGATGCACAGGGTCACAGCAGCCAGTAGAGGGAGCCCAAGAGCACTCACACAAAAGCCTCATGTTTGTGTTGTGGTTTACACAAAACTCAACAAGCTTCTCAGACCTGTTTGTGTTCTGTGTTGGGTTCTATGGCCAGAACACAGCGCTGTCTTGTGTGTTTTAATCTTCATGGAACAAATAACACACTGGTGTGTGAAATATAAACCATGGGCTCATCTCAGATGAGCAGCTTTCATTTGACCCATTTCTCCTGAAATGACAATGTCCTAATACTTTAATATTCAAAGTAAACAGTAGGGATGATTCACGTGGTCAGGTCCTGGGTGACAGCTGCTATAGAACAGCTCACAATCAAAATGAAACTGTTTCTAAACTACAAAACTCTTCCAATTTACACATTTTGTAGTTTTCCAAAACTTTATGTATAACCATGGCCAAGAATATAGTGCAAAGTTGTTCGGGGAATGAAAGTGTCTGATTGGTCTGTTATTTATGTTCATATCTTGATTTAGGAACAAAATAGTGAAAAGAAAAATTCAGGATCATGTGTCACAGGTTAATACAAACATTTTAAGACCCAATGTAAGTCACTTGGAGTCAGAGTCAGAAGGAGCCGGAAGAACCGCCTGGAGCACTTCTTATTTGGAACATGGCAACTAGATGGTCACTAGATTTAGATGATGTTAATCAAGAACATGGCCTCCTCTTTTAAAATGTGGGTCAGACAGCGAGTTGGGTACAATATTTACAGATATTTTTTGCGGTCGGAGCTGCAGGTGGGTCAGTTGAAAACGTCAGTCGGGTACCGGGTGTTTATACATGGACCCGCTGAGAGTCACATTGCTGTTTTTTTTTTTTTTTTTTATTATTCTTATAGATCAAGTGAAAACAAGGAAATTCAGTTACTTTATTTGCTGTTAAAAGATAAAAAATACAGCAGATTTTTTTTTTTTTTCCTCTCTCGGGCTCCATTTTGTTCATGTAGAAGAGGAAGGTCTTTTTTAAATCTTTAGAAGGGTAATTTCTTTTTAACAGTGAATCATTCTGTTGTCAGATGCAAAAGCGGTACCACATTACTGGACCCATCACTAAGGTATGATAAATGTAAAACTGAAATGAATTAAATAAAATATATTTAAATGAACAATGTCTAATGTGATAATTAACAAAAAGAACCAGGAATTATTGTAACTGTATTGGGTATTGAGAATGACAAAATGCGAAATTAAACAAATGTGAGTTTAAAATGGGACAAAGGCCGACTGTGTCACAACAGCCATGTGAAGACCTGTGTGCCGAAGGGTCATCTCCTGTTTCTATTATGAAAACAAATTATTGAACACGCTCATTACAGTGTCTTACGACGGAGTATAAGGCTCAGATTTAAAAAAATAAATAAAAATTATACTGGCGCTACGAGAATAAAGTCGTAATTTTACAAAAATAAAGTCGTAATTTTATGAGAATAAACTCATAATTTTACGAGAATAAAGTCGTAATTTTATGAGAATAAACTCATAATTTTACGAGAATAAAGTCGTAATTTTACAAGAATAAAGTTGTAATTTTATGAGAATAAAGTTGTAATTTTATGAGAATAAAGTCGAAGTCAAAATAAAGTCATAATATTACTAGAATATAGACGACTTGGAAAGTATGAATAAGTCTGAGGCTGGAGCTCTGGAGAATTTGGAGCATTTTGTAAAGGAGAAGAAACTGTGTATCATTTGTTCATTCGACTGAATCAGGACTAAACCAGGTCTGGAACCAAAACAGAACTAAGACCAGGATTGAGACCACGACCAGACCAGGACTGAGACCAGGACTGAGACCAGGACTGAGACCGGGACTGAGACCGGGACCAGACCAGGACTGGCAACGGTTTAGTCCTGGTTTAAGTCAGAAAAATGGAAAATGGCATTTCCATGACTGATGACTTAAAATACGATGCTGGACTACTGCGCCGCATACGGACTGCCAGGACTGAACCAGGACTAAATCAGGACTAAACCAGGACTAAACCGTTTTCAGTCCCGGTCTGGTCCCGGTATCACGGTCTGGTCCTGGTCTGGTCACGGCCTCAGTCCCGCTCTCTGTCCCGGTCCATTTTTCTTGGCCTGGTCCCGGTTTCAGTCCCGGTCTGGTCCCGGACATGGTTTAGTCCTGGTTTAGTCCGGAGGCGCAAATAATGAAGAAAATTGTTGTTTTTTCGTTTTCTTATTTTTCGTTTTATATTGAAAAACGAATGAAGGAATGACACATGGATTCTTCTTCTGTGGCATTTTTCACTTTAACTTTGTGTTTATTATGACTTTATTCTCATAATATAATGACTTTATTCTTATAAAATTACGAATTTATTCCTGTAAAATTATGACTTTATTCTCGTAATATTATGACTTTAATGTTCAAATGTTACAATTTTATTCTCGTAGCGCCAGCATCATTTATTTTTTTAAATCTGAGCCTTATACTCCGTCATAGTGTCTCATACGTCGATATTTAGTTCATTGAAAGGCCACACAAAATAATGATTGATTAGACCAATAAGCACATTTTAATCTCATCATATTTTTATGGTGATGTTATCTCAGTGAGGAAATGCACAGAAAACTGACATCAGGCTGTGACGCAGACAGATTATGGAAAGAATTTGTTTAACTGCACCTGCGTTAAGAAACAGCCCCACAGTGCACTGTAGCTGAGGTGATAGAAACTGTGTCACCTGCTGAAAATACATGCAGAACCTGCCTCATATTTAGTGAAACAAGTTATTACAGTAATGTCTTGCTCAACAAAGACCCACTGAAAATGATCTGATGCCCAAGGAAGTGGAAGGTATTAACAAACAGGTTCATTGTTCTGTGTGACGCTAAAAAAGGGTGTGGTGCATTCTCCAAACATGAAGCGAATGATCGTCAGAACAACGGTTCCTCCCCAATCACATCCTTTTAAAAGGAGTCAGACTGAAGCAGCATCCATCAGAAAACTCACAGCTCCAGGTGTATTCGACAGGTGAACGACACGAGACTGAAGCCACACCTGAAGACATGAAGACTGCACTCAAGATGCTCCTGTCCTTGGCCTTAACTGTGGCTCTGTCCATCAACACAGGTAAAATAGAAGCTGATTATTGGTGTGTTTCAGTTGACTGTTATCTGCAGCTGATTGGACTCTCAAGACCCTTCAAAACACCAACAGGACTTTAAACTTTAAACTGTTCACTGACACAGAAACTCTGCTAATTTTTTATCCTTGTGTGTCCTTCAACACAGTGACAACTGCTACTACTGCAGTACCAGCTACTACTGCAGTACCAGCTACTACTACTGCAGTACCAACTACTACTGCAGTACCAGCTACTACTACTGCAGTACCAACTACTACTGCAGTACCAACTACTACTGCAGTACCAACTACTACTACTGCAGTACCAGCTACTACTACTGCAGTACCAACTACTACTGCAGTACCAACTACTACTGCAGTACCAACTACTACTGCAGTACCAACTACTACTACTGCAGCAGTACCACTACTACTACTGCAGTACCAACTACTACTACTGCAGTACTACTACTACTGCAGTACCAACTACTACTGCAGTACCACTACTACTACTACTGCAGTACTACTACTACTGCAGTACCAACTACTACTACTGCAGTACCACTACTACTACTGCAGTACCACTACTACTACTGCAGTACCAACTACTACTACTGCAGTACCAACTACTACTGCAGTACACTACTACTACTGCAGTACTACTACTACTACACTACTACTACTGCAGTACCAACTACTACTGCAGTACCAACTACTACTACTGCAGCACCAACTACTACAACTGCGGCTCTACTACTACTACTACTACTACTACTACTGCCTCCTCAGCTGTGTCTTTGGTGAGATTGAGCTTGGTCCATTCTCTTCTGGGACTCATCCTGATGCTTCTGTTTTAACTGAAACACAAATGTGTTGAAGTTCTTGTGTTTTACAGTTTGTATTATTCTTTGTGTATGACATGTATTTAAGAAACTTATAAATCTGACTATTTATTCTGTGTAAATTGTATTCACACCTTTTGATGTCCAGATGTCAGTTTCAGATCTTGTTTATTATTCCACATGTTTAAAAAGTCCAGTCTACTGCGGGCAGTAAAAGCTTTTAGACTTTTGAGAAACTGAATTTTTTGTGAATTTTCAGAGAAGTCTGTGGAAAATTCTCTAACGTATTTATTTTATTTATTCTTCTGTATTTGTTCAGTTGTGTTTGTATATGATTATAAACATTTATTTCAATAAATAATGTGTCAATTATATCAGAGTTGAATTACTGACAGGTCAAAGGTCAAAGACAT